>NW_007728403.1:132454-159849 GCF_000696425.1 Galeopterus variegatus
AAAAAAAAAAAAAAAAAAAAAAAAAAAAAAAAAAAAAAAAAAAAAAAAAAAAAAAAAAAGATATAGGAAGGAAGTAGACATAAATTAAAAAGTTGTTTCAATTCTGTGTTTGAAATATTCTTCGATCCTTTAAGAATGCTGTTGCAGCCAGAATAAGGAGCTCCCAAAGATGTCCACAATCTAATTCCTGGAACCTGTGAAAATGTTACTTTACATGCAAAAGGGACTTGCAAAGGATGCCAGTTCATTTGGTTAGTGGTGGGTGCTGGTAACACCACAGTCAAGGGTTTGGATCCCCTTAACAGTCAGCCACCAAAAGGGACTTGCAGATATGATTAAACTCAGGGCCTTGAGATGGGAGATTGTCCTGGACCATCTGGGTGGGCCCAGCATAATCACACAGGTCGTTAAAATTGGGGAACCTTTCCTGGCTATGCTCAGATGAAGACGTAACTATGAAAAAATGGTCAGATGGATGCAATATTGTTGGCTATGAAGACAGAGGAAGGGGCCACAAGCCAAGGAATGCAGGTGCCTCTAGAAGTTGGGGAAAGCAAAACTAAAAAACAAAACAACAAAACAGATTCTCCCCTAGAGCCTCCAGGAAGAAATGCAGCCTTGCTGATACCTTGATTTTACCCCAGTGAGACCCATGTTGGACTTGTGACCTAAAGCCTATAAGAAAATAAATTTTTGTTGCGTTAGGCCAGTAACCTTGCAGTAGCTTGTTACAGCAGCAAAAGAAAATGAATACAAATGTTAAAGAGTTTTCCATTTTAATTTCTGAGACACATACATGTCAATGTTAGGTCTATGAAAGGTTTTATTACCTTCACAAGGCATGCAGGGCCCTTCTCTCCCGGCAGTGGAAAATTCAGATCAAAAGGAGAAGAGAGGTTAAGGGAGTTCAGTTGTTGCCCAGTAGATGCTTCAGTTTCTAAACGTTTTGGCTCTCCACACCACTGAAGACCACCAATACTCCCTAAATTCAAAGGATAGCATTGCATTTAGTGATTTCTAAAGCCTCCTGAAGAAAAAGAACATTTGGAAAGTGCCTTTCAAGTTTGATATAAATATGCCTTAGTATTAAGGAAATTCAGTAATATGAATTTATAAAGTAGAATAATGAAGTTAAGCAAAATTCATTCGTAAATCTTCGTTCACAACTGATTGTTAAATTTGCCTTCTCAACCCAATCTTGCAGATAGTAATTGACCAGACTGATTTGTTTTACCTCCTCTTCCTTTAACTTTCCCTCTGATTAAAGGTGCTAAAGGTAAATGACTAGCACATAAAAGGAGAAATAAACTTATCTACCTGCGATAATGAAGAAATTCATTGCTCATAAAAGGTGTGATTGAAATCAATAATGGTATATGGAGATTCTGAAATTCTCTCTTGCTATTAGAAAATTTCAGCTTTTTCAAAACTAGTTGTATTTTAAGCATGTTTTAACAAATAAACCACTACAAATTCATCTAGTATACCATGACTGCATGTTTTTCCTTCGATATTTTTAGTCCTACAAAACTAAAGTACTATTATTACAAAAAGAAAATGAGAAAGGATGTTTTCTGACATATTGTAAGTAATTCTCAAGGTAAAGAATTATGTTTTCATATTACTTAAGAATTGATATTAAAATAAATAAGAAGACAGAAAAGACCTTATCCAACTAATCACCTGATACTCTAAAAATGTACATCAGACAGCCACTTCTAAGTGTTGCCTGACTGCTCAGTTATGAAGCATAGTCTGACCAAAGAGTACTGCAAAAACTCTTAAAATTGTCTACAGTTCTGATAAACTTGAAAGTAAGGTTGCCACATCGTCAGCTCCTAAATCTAGAGCTACATTGTACAATGAATTCTGAAAACACATCTACTGCAAAAGAGCAGAGGTCTACAGGAAGCCTGTTGGCACACACTACCTGCTTGTCTGGCACCAGCATGTTGGTCTTTCTGTTTATTGGGCTGTAGGTCCATGTCTTCGTCATCTTCATAACTCCTCTTGTGACGACTGGGAGTGTAGGATGTTGAGGGGCTAACTCGAGCTTGGTTTGCATTAACGTAGGCGTTAAATGAAAGGTTAAGGAAAGACTAAACTGAGGAATATCCTAAATTATGTTAATTATATGACTAATAAAAGGTTACTAGTTTGGCAATTCAGTTAAAATGGAAATGTATTTTTAAAAGGAGGCTAGACTTCCAGTTGTGGTAATAAGAGTAACAGGTTTTCAACCTCATGCACCCACTCCTGCTGCGAACAGCTATATAGCTCGACAAAATATGCTGAAGCAGCTGTTTTCAGTCACTGGACAACAGAGAGCATAAGTTATGATCCTTGAATAAACAGAAACACACCAGGTAAATGCTACATTCTCCTAGCTTTCTCTTACAGGCATTTTCCAAACTGTAACAAAGAGAAGTGGAGGACCTGTTCGTGCTGGGTGGAGAAAACAGAGCCCGTAGTTCAGGGCTACTGAAGCAACTGGAATTTACAGGAAAAGTGCTAAAGAGGAAGCAGGTGCGGATAGAAGAAGATCCAGAAATCTGTGCAGGTTCTGTTTGGACCTTTGGCCAAATACTGGGCTGTGGATGCGTAAGTCAAGATTCCTTGAGGCCTAGTAGAGAACAGCTACTGGTTAGCCAAGACTCTGGAAGTAGTACAGAACTAGAAGTGGACCTTGTTCAACATCCCAGGCATTTAAGTAGGACCTAGAAACAGCAGACCTCATGAGTAAAGACTATATTCTGTATAGCAAGGACTATTTTGCACCCACCTTAACAAATATCAAAACCAAGCCTTAACAAGATCAAGGTGACCCAGTAAATTACCCATCAGAACAAAATGCAACATTCTTGAAAAGACAAGAAACTAAACTCTCTACAATGTTGTATATCAGCAGACAATAAATCCTTATTAGTTAAGTGAAGAAGGAAAATATGACCTAGAGTCACAGTTAAAATCATCAACAAAAACAAACCCAGAGATGACCCAGACATTGGAATTAGTAGACAAGGACATTAAAACTCAATTAAAAAATTCACAATTTTAAAAGAAAAAATGGATGTCAGATGAGGAATATTAGAGAAATCAAAACAATGAAAAAACCAAATGAAAAATCTACAGCTGAAAAATAAAATATCTGGAAAAAAAAAGTTCACTAAATCTCTGCCTGACAGCAAATTTGGGGATGAGAGAAGAAAAATGTCAGTGAACCTGAACGCTGAAGTCAATAGTAATGATCCAAACTGAAGCAATGGGAGAAAAAAAGGTTTAAAAAACCTAAAAAATAAAGAGAAATGAACAGAGCCTGGTCACCTGGAGGACAACAAGTAGACTTAACAATCATATGACTGAAGTTCCAGAAAACGATGAGACTGGGACAGAAAAAATATTTGAAGAAATAATGACCGAAATTTTCCCAAGTTTTTGAAAAATATCAACCCACAGATGCAAAAAGTTGAACAAAATGTGACCAAGATAAACATATTAAAAAACCACATCGAGGGACATCATAGTCAAAGTGCTGAAAACCAAAGAGAAAGAATATTAGAAGCAGCCAGAGGAAAACAAAAAGGACATGTAACATACAGGGCACAACAAACATGACGGCTAGTCTTTCATCAAAACCAGTGGAAGCACAACAGAAGGCACTGGAGCAATGTCACTGAAGTACTGGAGAGGGGAAGCGCTTGTCAATGAAGAATTCTACATCCAGTGGAAATGTCCTTCAAAAATGAAGGTGAAATGATATTTTCAGTTGAACAGAAACTCAGAGAATTCATCACCAACTTAAAAAAAAAAGTTAAGGGAAGTAATTCCAGATAAAATCGAACAAAGAAAACTGGAAAGAGTAAATATGAATACAAATGTCAAAGATATATTTTTTTATCATTTCTTAATTTATATAGAAGACAATCGACTATTAAAAAAAATAATACATTGTAGGCTCTATAATCTAAGTACAAGTGAAATATATGAAAACAACAGCACAAAAAATGGGAGAGGGATAGATAGAAGCATACTGTAAGAGTCAAGGATCAAAAAAGAAATCACAAGAGAAATTAGAAAATATTTTGAACTGAATAATAGTAAAAACACAACAAACCAAAATTTGTGGGCTACAACTAAAGGCAGTGATTACAGAGAAATGTATAGCTTTAATTGCTAATTTTAGAAAATAAGGAAAATTTAAAATCAATGATCTGAGTGTCCACCTTTAAAAACTAAAAAACACAAATTACAACCAAACTAAAAAGGAAGGAAATAAGCAAAACCAATGAAATAGAAAATAGTCAAACAAAGAAAAGTAAAGTAAAAAGTGGGTTCTTTCGCAAAGCCCTAGCAACACTGATTAAAAAAAGACAAAGAATAATAAATTAACATATTGGCAATGAAAGAGATCAATGTGAGATATCCCATAAACATTAAAAGGAAAATAAGAAAATACTATGTAAAGCTTTATGTCAATAAATTCAACAACTGGGATTAAGTGACTTCAAAACATTCCTTAAAAAATACAGTTTATCACAATGGACACAAAATATCTGTTATAAAATTGAATTAGTAATTAAAAATCTCACTAAGAAAATGTCAGGCCCCAAATTGGAAACAACCTAAATGATTACCAAATTGGAGACAATATAAATAAATGACACTCTGCAATAAAAAGGAATGAATTACTGATACGCACATTATGGATGACTCTCAAATGCATAATGTTAAACAAAAGAAGTCAGACAGAAGAAACTGTATACTATATGATTCTGTTTATGTGACATTTAAGAACAGGTAATGCTAAGCTGTGGTGAAAGAAGTCAGGAAAGTGGTTGCAGGGGAGGAAAGTGGTGACTAGAAAAAGGCCCCAGGAAGTTTTCCAGCACAAGCTCTTTACCTTGATTAGGGTATAAAATTATATGGGTATATGCATTTATCGAAATCGCTGAAGTGAATATCCTTAAAATACATGCTGTATATGTGCATTTAAGTGTATGTGAACTATGCCTTAAAAATTACTAACAAATAAAATAAAGTAGGGGGCCGGCTGGATAGCTCAATTGGTTAGAGCATGGTGCTGATAACAAGGTCCAGAGTTTGATCCCTGTACTGGCCAGCTGCCAAAAAAATAAAATGAAATGACTGATGGATGAATGAATGAATGAGAGTTTCCACAATCTCTTCTCAAAAGAACCAACATGTTTTCTTCCCTTACACATAAGACAATTCAGGTAAAGGATATTTCTTTTACCCATGTAGATTCCCCAGGCACTGGAACACAATAGAAAGTCTGTCTTTCCAAAGTGGTAGTTCGTGGAGAGTTTAAATCAAGTTCTTGTTGAGGCTGTAATGTATACAAAAAATATTTTTAGAAATTTATTAAGAAAAAGAAATTTAAAAAAAATTAACAATCACATTTTCACATTACTTATAATACCACAGTAAACATTTACATTAAAAATTTAATTAACAAGCAACTAATTCCAAACTATGATCTTAAAAAGAAAACTGAGATAAAATCATTTCAAACTCAGTAATCAAAACACTACCTCCAGGGCTTGCCGGTTAGCTCAGTTGGTTAGAGGGCAGCTTTGTAACACCAAGGTCAAGGGCTTAGATTCCCATACCAGCAATCCGAAACAAAACAAAACAAACAAACACACACCACCTCCCTCAAATCCATAATTCACAGTACCCCAGGCTACAAAATTAAATCCTTTTTAATTCTTTCAAAGACAAGGCACATGGGTAAGCCCACTGTCTCCTTCATAAAAAACCATCAGACTCAATCTATAAGATATGAATTTAATGAAATGTTCATTACTAGATAGCTCTGAGATGAGATTTAAAAGTCAGATATTACTTCCCTAAGAAAGGCATATTCTCTATTTCAAATATACTTAGGAAATCATAAGAGGAAAAAAGGATCTCAGAGATATCGAGTTTGAGCCTGAGATAATACATACAAGCTGGGTTTTTTGCTTGCTTCTTTCTTTCCAGGTTCAAGGTTCCCTTTTCCTGAAATGGGGCTTTCACTTATGACTCTGCAGCAACATATGTACAAACTCTCTCTTAGCCTCTGATAGTGTCACAGATGGAGTCTCTCACCTATTTTACTGGTGTATTTCCAAATGCTGAGATTACTGAGCTAAAATGTGTACTAGAAAAAATTGTGTATTAGTATATTAGCCTAATGTGTTGGGGCTCCTTAAACAAGGAATACAGTAAGCATTTATCAAGTTGATCCATTAGACTTGGCAAAATATTGATCTTATGAAAACACTCTAGAAGAGAGAAAACATTGACAGACCTGAAGTCCATCACTCATAAGATTAACCTAATCTTTCCAATAAATTAATTACTCTAAATAATTGTGAGAAGTTACATTTTTGTTTCAAAAATCTTTGTGATAACCTTCTAAATTAGGGATATTCTGTCCAGGTCTGCCCACTGAACTAGAATACTTTATTCCATCAGAAATCAACTTCTATTGTGAACTAATAGGCTGGTACTAGGATCTATAAATCAATCTCTTGGTGGCGCTTGGGTAAGCAAGAGTTAAGACTCCCAGAATGTAAAAAGCCCTAGGTAACCTGACAAAACCAAGAGTCTGGATCTTCCAAGGAGAGCACTAGACCCAGGATGTGGGTAACTCCACTGAGGTCCCATCTTTCTACCATGTCCCTGCCTAAACACCTGACTGGTCAATCCGCACCTGTGATACTTTTTTCCCCTGGTCAATCCCCATCTGTGACACTTTTTTTCTTTCCGTCAGTTGGAAATTAGGGTCTGTGTTTCAATAGAAACACATTAAAAAGCAGAGCAAATTATGGGAGACATTTTTTTTTCTCTGTTATCTATTCATGGTATACATAAGAGAAAATACCCATCATCTTTTTGGTTACTATGCATTGGTCTTTTCTTGATATAGCTTACTACAAACTATCAGATATCAAATGAGATGCACTATTATATTACAACTGTACAAATATTAAATGTGTGAGTGTAACCTGCTATACAAATTTATTGTATCAATTTACACAAATGACAAAATATACTTTTCATTGCAAATAGGATGGGTGAAAGGTCAGCATGAGATGTAAAAAAACTTGGAAGCTTCTAGCCTGAATAGAATATTTGAGGAAAAAATGCTCACCGCTTGTGACTGGCCAACTGCTCCCCCAAATTTCCCAGTGCCTCTTAAAGGGCCAAGACCATGGAATTAGACTGACCAATGTGCTGAGTGGAAGTGAGGAAGGTTCCTGCCACATGTGGGTCAGTTTCCCTGGAAAGCTGCCCACCTACAGTGGATCAGACCTAACTGGGATTATACTTTATGTTCAGTCCCTGGGATACCAGGGTTGTGTGTAACCACAGCACATGCCTTACTGATCCTGCTATGGGAGACAGTTTTGGTTAACAAATATATTTTGACATGCAGATACTCTTTTCTACTATTAAACTAGAAATTAATTTTAAACCTCCCCCAGCCATAGCACCAGGCATGTTGAACAAGTGTCAGAATGAAATTCAATGTAATTCTGCATGTTGCTCCCCTATTATCAGAAAAGCAATGCAAAACAAATAAAATACAGATATACTATGGTTCCTCTAAACTGCTTTTCTAGTAAGTTTCCACCTCAAGACTATCCCTTTGACAACTATCATTAGATATCCAATGTTCTTTCTTCTTGTCTCCCATTATTGACATGTAAGAGTTTCCACTACTTCTTTTGGTCAATAAAAGTTTAAGTTTATTAAAAATATTTTTTCCTCCAGAAAAAGAGGGCATGATTTAATTATATTTAATTAAGCAAATGCTAAGCCCTAAGTTAATCTTCCACTTTCATTTTAAAAGAATTGATCATAACTTGTAATTTTTTAAACCAAGTATATAGATATTGAGAATAGAAAGGAATTAATTTTGTCACTTATAATATTCTACCTTCTGAGCTGGCTGGTTAGCTCATTTGGAAGAGCGTGGTGCTGGTAATACACCAAGGTCATGGGTTTGGATCCCCTTACTGGCCAGCCACCAAAAAAAAAAAAAAAAAAAAAAAAAATAATATAATATTCCACCTTCTAAGAGATTTTTAGAAGATTAAAAAAAAATCACATCAGAAAATCTTTTTGGGCAGCTGCCCAGTAAGGAGATTCGAACTCTTGACCTTGGTACTATAATACTGCGCTCTAAACAACCAAGCTAACTGGCCAGCCCAGAAAAACTCTTAAATAAAGCCAAATAAGAAAGAATATGTCACATGATTTCTTAGAACTTATTTACACACAAGATAAATTGATTTAAATAAATTTAAGATCAGCCAAAGGAATAATAAATTCCCAGTTTAGGAAAATATTCTTATGAAAAATATTTTATATATCTTAAAAGTACATACCCCACACTCTGCTACGTCTCTATATTTTCCAAAATGAAGAATCTATGACCCAAAACAAAGGATAACAGTATTATATCAATATATCAGGATCAAAGCTATCATAAACAACACAAGGATAAAATACCATAAATTACAAGCAGAAAGTTTCACAAAAAAAGCAATACATACACGTGCTTTTGTGTTTTGATTAACTGTTTCATAAACTCCCATGTAAAACTCAGGGTCAAACATATCCTGAATCATGCAACGGAATTTCACAAAACTGTTAGGTTTCAAATAATGAAGGGGAACTTCATTCAATGATGGTACCTTAAAAGAAAGCAAACAATCAAGTTAGTCAACAAATCACCTGTCTGTGAAACATAAAGCATATGTACATAGATTATATATCCAGACTCAAATTGTCACACACACACACAAAATCAACCCCCTAAGGTAGCCAAATTATCTTAGTGGAAAAATAATCACCGGACAAAAGTATTCCTGAGTTCATACAAGTTTGTATGATAACATTTTATTTGTCCATAATCTAAAAGGATGCTTTTCCTGCAGAACACTTTTCAATTAGCAGAATGGCATTTACTTTGTTGAGCTCTTCTGTTAAACTAGTACACGCCAATTCCTTTAAAATGAAGGTAATAAAACAAAGGTAGTTGAAGCTTCTGCAAGTTCAGATTTTTTTGTCTTTGGAGTAACACAGTCAGTTACTGCCACCTAGAGGCACAATATACAAAGAATCATTTAATTGCTTGAACTTAAGTTGCAAGAGACCAAAATCTCATTAATACAAATGTACTTAAAGCAAAAGCACACATTAATTTATATATTTTAAAATTACATGTGGGTTATACTTTCCTGAGAGAAACTGTTGTCTGCCCAACCCTCTCCCTCCAAAATAGCAATAAGCTTACCCATTTAGGAGCATTATTTTCCTTCAGCTTTTCCTTAAAATATTCAATTACTTTCTTCTCCCAGTCAGGATTAACTCCATTTTGGGCTGAAAGAAAAAAATATACTTTTCAAAACTAAGGGTACAATATATTATTGCTTTGCCTCCCATGGATTTGTCACCCTTTTCCCTTGGGTGACAGAGCTGCCAAAGATTACTCAAAGCCCATCTCTTCTGAGCAGTGAGAAGCCCCGGAAAGGGATTAATCTCCCAGAACCCTCAAGATAGAGGTATTCCTTCCATTTGGGAAATTATCCACGAATTGGGGTTCTCTTCCTGCATTTATTCTTCAGACCAGGAAGTTAGAAGAAGAGAACACAGGTGGGATTTTTGCTAAGTACCATTTAACAAGTTTAACAATAGAAGCTGGTAACATTCAATTAAGTTGATCCACTAACAAAAGCTTGATTTTAGCAAACATTCTCTTCTTACAGCAATTTCCCAGTATCTTGACATATCAATCAGTAACCTGTCTGTCTTTGAGCCAGCAACCTTGCTGTGTTACAATTCTTTATCTTACAACAGAGACAATAGCCTGGGGAAAATTTCCTGTCCTTTGCAAGTATCTTAGGAGAGACTATATAGTCTGGGGAAAACTTCCTGTCCTTTGCAAGGTCAATATTTGAAACTGCAAGGCTTTGGAAAACCAGGCCCTGTGAAGTACATTTGCTTTATACATACTCTACAATATATAATAATAGACTATGTTCAGACGAGTCATACATTAGTTTAGCCAGTTAAAACTGAACTAAAATTTGCTATGATAGAATAAGTTTTAGGTGGAATGATGAGTTTTATACTTCAGTATGTCTGAAGCACCCACCACACAAGAAACTCAAGAAGCTGACCTATTGGAAGCTGGGTATTAAGGAGTTGCTGACCTCCTGCAGGCTTTCTGGAGTGAACAGCCTAGCTGAGAATACCGACAGAATGAGATGTGGAGGCTGCCTAGACTGCATAGCATATGAGCCACCAGAAATTATTCCCAAATAAAAGGTTTAAAAAAAAAATGTCTTGAAAGCAAAACATTTTTACGCAGATTTGTAAAATCCTTACAACTACCCTGAAATGAAGAGCAGAGGTTTTTTTTTAAAAAAACCTTTTATTTGGGAATAATTTCAGACTTTCAAAAAAGCTTATCCTTGCCACATTTGCTCTATCACTTGCTCTCTCTTACATATATGCTTTCTGACTCATTTAAAAGTTGCACCCATCATCTAATTTTACCCCTAAATATTTCAGAGTGTGTTTCCTACGGAGATCATCTTATATAACCACGGTACGGTTATCAAACTCAGGAAATTAAAAACAGATACAATACTTTTTGTCTAATCTACTATCCATATTCCAATTTGTCATTTGACCCAACACTGTCCTTTATACCCTTTTTCCCCTTCAGTACAGGACCCAGCCCAGGATCATATACTGCATTTAACTATCATGTCTCTTTAATTTGCTTTAATTTGGAACAGTTTCTCAATCTTTATCTTTTATGACATTGATATTTAAGAAGAATACAGGCTCTTAAAAAAATAGAATACTTTTCATTTTGAATTTGTCTGATGTTTCCTTATGATTAGATTCCAGTTAAGTATGACCAGTCAGATCTCTACATAAGTGATGTTCGTCCTTTTAAAGTGTGATATCTAGAATAACATGATGCCCATCTTCCTCTCATTGGTGATGTTTATTTTGACCACCCAAAGTGACAGACAATTTTTCCATTGTATCATTACTATTTCTCCCTTACAACTAATAAACAATCTGCAAGAGGCACTTATGGGAATTGGCCAAGAACAAAGAGTGAGTTATTGAAGAAATAGAGAGTTTGTGAACTAAAACCACCAAACCACATAGCTGGCCAATCTATCCACCATTTACATTAATCACACAGGTGCCTTGGAGATGTGGAGTAAAGAGATTTGGTCTATACTTATGGAGTTGATCTGTTAGAAATGCTCATAAATTCCTTCTAACACCATGCTTTATCACAGCTTCCAAACACTTTTAGTTAACTGGACAAAGGCCAGTTCTGAAAAGGAAGGGGGCGGGGGGGGGGGGGCTTCCTCAGGTGATTCTGATGCACAATGAGGGTTAAATACATAAATAAATTGGTCCTCAAATTATTGTTCCCTGACCAGTATCATTAGCATCACGTGAGTACTAGTTAGAAATGCAAATTATTCAGTCCACCCCAGACCTACTCAATCAGAAACTCTTGGGGTGGGGCCTAGTAATCTGTTTTAAAGAGCCCTCTAGGTGATTCTTTTTTTTTTTTTTTTTTAAAGATGACCGGTAAGGGGACCTTAACCCTTGACTTGGTGTTGTCAACACCACGCTCACCCAGTGAGCCAACTGGCCATCCCTATATGGGATCCGAACCCGTGGCCTTAGTGTTATCAGCACCACACTCTCCCGAGTGAGCCATGGGCCAGCCCCCTCTAGGTGATTCTGATGCACACTGAAATTTAAGAATCACTGCTCTACTGGATGTGTGTCAATAAACCGTCACTGAATTGGAAAAAAAAAGTGGGTATTTTTGCTTGTAGTCCGAATGGATATTTAATGAAAAGGCTTATATACAGCCATGACTGCCACATCACCAAAACTACTCTGACTGCATTTGTGTAAGAAACATGAGCATATCGCGTAACAGATCATGAAGCCTCATGAAGTAGTGACTGGGGAACAGTGAGTTACTACTAATTTGCATGTATATAAATATAATTTTCTTAAGTAAAGGCCAGCTCTACAAATGTCTAGTACTGCTAGACAACTAAAAGGATAATTAAAATCAAGGGTGCAACAATAACTGTCCATTATTTATTAAGTCTACTACACAGTGCCCAGCATTCTGGCAGGTGCTACAAGGATAATCAGAACTGAAGGAACTTCGAGCTAAGATAAGCTACAGATAGAGTAACAGCTAAAAGCAAAGAAAAACTAATGTGGATCAAAGAATCTCAGAGAGGGCTTCTGAGAGATAGGGTATTTGAGCTAGGCCTTGAAAGAGGAATAGAACTGAAACATGCAGAGGTATAAAGGCATGGCATATTCTAGATGTAGAGCACTCTGAGGGAAGAAATCAACAACAAGGAAGGACACCACCAGAAAGTCAAGTACTGGGAGCAGCCAATGAAAAAAAGGTCGATGAAGCCACATAATCACAGGGAGTTTTCAAAGCCAGCCCACAAATCTGCTCTATTCACAATTAACCTTTATATCCCCAGGGTCTAGCAAGGACCTGGGACATGAGTTACTATAGACAAAGGAATTAATATTAACTAAGTACAATGTAGAGAAAATATGCTATTTTGCAAGACTAGCATCCATCCCGTCCTTTTTGTCACAGTACTCTCTTTTTGGGAGAGGAACCACCACACCCTTACTTTCAGTCCAAGGGTACCTGTCCTAGGCCTCACAGTGGTTCTGATGATTGCTTAGGGGTGGACCAATTGAAGACAATTCTGGGAGTAAGGTCTAGTAACTGGGGTTGCAACATTGATAGGTTATAATCCTGAAGCTGCATGTGGCCACTGTGCCCAAGATCTGCCTGAAGACTAAGCCATGCCAGAGGAGAGCAGAGTAGAAAGGCCAATATAGACACAGTTTACGTACTTGGCTGTAAGTGAGCCTGACCCTAGCCCACCCATGACCCTCACCCACCTGAACCAATGTATTTGTCTTTTTTGGTTTAAGTAGGACCGAGTTGGGTCATTTGCAACCAACAGTTCTGCTTAGCACACTTATATATAACTCATGTTCCACAAAGAGTGCCATGAATTCTCAGGCATCTGAATTTGTGCACCACTGTGCTCAATCCTGCTCTAGAGTCAGGGCAATTGAGAGACAATATGTCATACAGGCTTTTATAGTCTCACCCATAGTGTATGAGTGTTCCAGTGGTTTCACATCTCACCAAAACTTGGTCTTGTCAATCTTTTCAACCCTAGATATTGTGCTGAGTATGCTGTGGTATCTCACTGTGGTCTTAATACCCACTTCCCTAATGAGTACTGATGTTGTACACCTCTTCATGTGTTTATTGACCATTCCAATAAATCCTCTTGTTACGTGCCTACGTAACAATTTTTCCCATTTTCAACAGCTGGGTTTGCTGTAGCATCATTGATTTGTACAAATTCTTTATATATTTTGGATGCAAGCCTTTTTTCAGATACTTGTAGTACAAATATTTTCTCCTAATCTGTAGCTTGCCTTTTGATATTCTTAATGGTGTCTTTTGATGAGAATTTTTTCATTTTTATTAAGTCCAGTTTATCAAGTTTTTCTTTTATGGTGACTGAATCCAGGGTCATGAAGATATTATCCTATTTTTTAAATTTTTCATAGTTAGGGCTATAATCCACATCAAGTTAATGTTTTTATTTATAGTGCAACATACGGTCAAAGCTCACTTTTTCCAAACAGATATCCACTTGTTCCAGCACTATTTAATTAAGACTTTCTTTCTAGAATTGAAAACGTGCTTTGGCACTTTTGAAAAAAATCACCTCACTGTACTTGTATTTACATTAGTCGGTTTCTAGATTCTCTATTTGTCTATCTTTATGCCAGTAACATACTGTCTTAATCAATATAGCTTAATGATTTTTTTTTTTTGATAATAAGTCTTAAAGTCAGGTAGTTACATTCTTCAACTCTGTTCTCCAAGTCTGTCTTGATTATTCTAGATCTACATTTCTACATAATTTTGAGGAGCAACTTATTGACTTCTACATAAAAAGTCTGCTGGAATTTTAATTAAGTTGTGTTGAATCTATAGATTAATTTGAGAAATGACATCTTAACAACATCAAGTCTTCCAATCCATCAACTCTTCCATGGGAGAGAGCGATAAGGAAGCCTATGCATGGATTCTTCCAGACTCCACCTATACTATAGTGCTGTAATAAATCTCAGGAGGAGTACAACTACATAATGTCACAAAAGTCTTCTCATGAATTGTCAAGTACAGGGGTGGTTGTTGGGCCCCAAACACATGCGTATATGAATAGTTCGTTTCTTTTTATTGCTGAATAGTATTCCACTGTACAGCTGAACCACAATTAGTTTATCCATTCACCTGCTGAAGGACATTTAAATTATCTCCTGGTTTTGATAACTATAAACAAAACAACTATAAACTCTGGTATATAGGTTTCTGTGTAAATATGAACTTTCATTTCTCTAGGGTAAATATCTAGGAATGGCACAGCTGGGTAGATGGTAAATGTATGATTAAGATTCTGCTTGTTTTACAGAGGGGCTGCACCGTTTTGCATTCTCACCAGCAACATACAAGAGATCCAGTTGTTTGCACCCTGTCAGTACTTAGTCCTGTCACTATTATTTTAGCTGTTCTTATAGGTTGATAATATCTCCTCATGGTTTAATTTGCATTTCCCTAATGCTAGTGATATTGAACCCTTTTCAGGTGGCTATTTCCTCTCTGGTAAAATGTCTATTTGTAAGTCTACTTAAATCTTTTGCCCCTTTTAAAATTGCTTTGATTACCACTGTGTTTTCTTTTATATTTTGGATACAAGTCCTTTACCTGATATATGATTTTCTTTTTTTTTTTGAGAAACATTTTTTTAATTATAAGAAAGTCATTTTAATATTAAAGATATAGTTCACTCTGTCTCTATTTTAAATTTTTTTTTTTTTTTGTCTTTTTCCGTGTCCGGCAACGGATCGCAACCCTCAGTGTCGCCCCCGTACCGGACCAGGACCGGCAACAGGATCGCAACCCTCGGTGTTGCCCCCGCGCCTCGCTCAGCCAGTGAGCGGGAACCGGTCTGTATGTGGGATCCGAACCCTCGGCGGGAGCGCAGCCGCGCTTCGCAAGCGGCGCACTAGCGCAGTGCGCCACCGGGCCGGCCCCTCTATTTTAAATTTTAAACACAAAAACTCCATGTGGTCACACAAAATGACAGAATTGAACTAATTCATATTCCTTCATGTGTTACCATTTTATGAATTCCAAATCAGCTGTTCAAATATTGGAACATATAGTATCATAGGGGTAGAGATGCCTGCTGTCTACAGGAAGTTGAAATGAGGAATGCCTGTATCTGAATCAGCATGTGCCAGTGGCCTTTGTTTAACTGGAGTTCTCTAAATTAATTTCCCTGTAGAACACAATGTTTATTAAAAATGGGAACAATTAGATAGGAGGAATAAGTTCTGATGTTCATTGCATAGTAGGGTGACTACGGTTAACAATTAAGTTTCTTATTTTCCCCCCATTTTTTTTTTTTTTTTTTTTGTCTTTTGTCTTTTTTTTCCGTGTCCGGCAACGGATCGCAACCCTCAGTGTTGCCCCCGGACCGGGGACCGGCAACGGGATTGCAAGCCTCGGTGTTGCTCCCGCGCCTCGCTCAGCCAGTGAGCGGGAGCCGGTCTGTATGTGGGATCCGAACCCTCGGACGGGAGCGCCAGCCGCGCTTCCCAAGCGGCGCACTATCCAGTGCGCCACCGGGCCGGCCCCTTTTCCCCACATTTTAAAATTCAATAATAATTCCTTAATACAATCAACCATTAAACATGTTTAAATTTCTCCAATTCTCTCCTCCTCCATTTTTCTGTCTTAGAATTGATTTGTTTAAATCAGGATCCAAACAAGTTCTGTGTGCTGCATTGGTTGCTACGTCAGCTGTCTCTTAAGTTTCTTTTAATATATAGGTTCCCTCTTTACCTAATTTTTTCCTCTTTACCCTATAAAGTGTCCCAAGATCTGATTTTCATGGTCTCCCAGTCTATACCTTGTCTTTTCATTCTCCTAATAGTATTTTTTGCAAAGCAAAAGTTTTTAATTTTGATAAAACCCAATTAATCAAATTTTTGTTCTATGCACTGTGCCTTTGGTGTCATGTCTTAGGAACTCATTGCCAAACTCCAGGTCACAATAATCTTTCTGTTTTCTTCTAAAAGTTTTATAACTGTAGGTTTTATGCTTTGATCTATGACTGAAGTTATTTTTTGTGTACAGTATGAGGTTTAGTTTCAGATTCATATTTTTGCATATAAATGTCTTGTTCCAACATCTTTGTTGAAAAGAACATCTTTTCCACTGAATTACCTTTTGTACCTTTGTCAAAAAACAATTAGGATGATAGGGGTGAACCTCGAAAACATTATGATAAGTGAGACAAGCAAGACACAAAAGGGCAAATATCCAAATATCCTAAGATTCCACTTAAATGAGGTAACTAGAAAGGCAAATTCAGAGACAGAAAGTACAACAGAGGTCTGGGAGGAGACTAGAGGGAACAGGGCCAAGCAGATGGTTGCCTATCTCATCTAGGGTGAGTTTGGATAGTTTGTGGCTGTGGTAGGCAGAATAATGGCCCCCGAAGATGCTCACATCCCAATCCCCAGAACCTGTGAATATATGTTATATGATAAAAGGGAATTAAACTAGCAAATAGAATTAAGGTTAATAATCAGCTGACATTAAAACAGAGAGATTATCTGGGTGGGTTCAATGTAATCACAAGGGTCCTTAAATGTGGAAGCAGGAGGCAGAAGAGGAGGTTTGAATGATAAGATGAGAATAACTTGACTTGCTGGCTTTGAAGATGGAAGGGGGCCTTGAGCCAAGAAATGTGGGCAGACTATAAAAGCTGGAAAAAGACAAATTCTCTCGTACAGCCTCGAGAAAGACAACTTGATTTTATCCCAGTGAGACTCAAGTCAGACTTCTGGTCTCCGAAACTGTAATATAATAAATTTATGTTGTTTTAAGTTTGTAGTAATTTGTTACATCAGAAGTAGAAAACTAATAGATTGGTTTTTGAGGAACTGGTCTATTTCATCTAAACTGTTTAATTTATATCTGCAGAGCTAATTGTATTATCCTTTTCATGCCTGTACAGTCTAGAACGGTATCTCCTCTTTCATTCCTGATATTGGTAATTTGTCTTTGTTTTTTTTCTTTGCCAATCTGGCTACAGGTTTATTGATATTAAAAAAAAAAAAGAAAAGAAAAGAAAGAAAGAAAGCTTTGGGTTTCACTGATTTTCTTTTTTTTTTCCTGTTTTCCTTTAATCCTTACAACAGGCCTAAGAAATGGGTTCTCTTGTTATTCCCATTTAATAGATGATAAAATTGAGGTATAGAAAATTAATTAACATGACATAGTCACACTTAAAGTGAGGAAGTATGAGGGGCCAAGTGGTGGCCTACTAGAAAAGTGATAGGGGTGGTCTTCTCTAGGTGCAGGCAATAAGGAGATGCATTTCTTGTAGAGAATTTTAAAATAATAAAACTAATAACCTGATTTTATCATCACCGAGCACTGGCAATTCTAAACAATGTCAATGATACAATACTCTTCCTGGAAAACCTTTTGTTCGGTCTAAATCCTAAACATTTGCTGTGGTTACTGCTGACTTTTAATAATACATGTGGAAGTGTCTAATTAGCACATTTTTACTACTTACTATTTAATAAACATTGCACTCTACATGGAAGTTAATTCTGAAAACCCTCAGTTACACAGCTGGCTCCCAACATAGGCCCAGCTACAAGCATTTGGTTGAAAAGTAATCTCTCTAAATGGTTCAGAATGATGCAAACCTGCTAGGATAGTGTCCCCCAACTCCCGTGGTACTCTAGAGTCCTAATGTATATAATAGAATGGCAAAACAGTCACAATGTATATAATAGAATGGCAAAACAGTGACTGTAAAGATGAAAAAATAGAACTTGAGTTCCTTCAATTCTATCTTCCATGGGACAATTTGGGAGTTTATATTTTTATATTCTTTGTGTTTATATTTAAGACACATTTAAAAAATATTTAAAGCAGTGAAACTGTAAAATGAGGTGTAGAAGGTACAAATTTTAGCTCATATATGAAACATTTTACTGAATTTTAATAACTTGAAGAAAAATTACAGGGAAAGATATTTGCTTTAAAACTAAAGAATGAATCAAGAAAATACATTATTACATCAGTGGTATGATTTGGTAGTTGCCTACCTTGTGTCTTTTGCAATCCTTTAATTTTATTAAAATTTACTTATTAGTTACCAGTTGTTTATATAAAACACTATTATATCAAACTATGAGACCAAAATTCAAACTATTAGGTAGCTATAAATACTACCGAGCTTTTTTGTCCTGGAGGAACTTGGAAAATTATTCTTAATATCAAAAATTAATTAATTATACAATTAATTATTTTACAAAATACAATTAATATAAAATTATTCTTAATTTTGTAAAGAAATCTGAAGTGTCCCTGGTGGTCTAGTAGTTAAGGGGAAAAAAAAAAAAAAGAAATCTAAAGTGTGGTGCCCATACAAACATGAAAACAACTCGATATAGTACTCAACAATAAATTCCAAAATGGAGGTGGGGGAAAGGCAATGTCTGGATCCATTTTGAAATATGTAATAACTTCAGCATTGCATATAGCTTCATTTTATCACTATTACTGAAAATAATTCTGTAGTATAGAAAAGGGAGGTGTTAAAAACTGATCTGCTCAGCGAGTCAAATACCCTAGGAGTGCCCTGGAGTTAAGCAGCAATCTGGCTCTACATACCGTAATCTTAACTATTTTCCATTCTCAAAAGAACTAAAAGCACTACAGATTCAGTGCAATCTCTATCAAAATTGCAGCTGACTTTTTTTTGCAGAATCGACAAGCTGATTCTAAAATTCATATAGAAATGCAAAGAAACCGAAGTAGCCAAAACAACCTTTGAAAAGAAGAATGGGTTAGCTCACTTGATTAGAAGTGGTGCTGATAACACCAAGGTCAAGAGATGGGCCAGCTGCCAAAAATAAAAAATAAAAAGAACAAAATTGGAGGATTCACACTTCCTGATTTCAAAATTAATTTCAAAGCTACAATAATCAAGATAATATGGTACTGGCATAAAGACAAACATACAGACCATGAAATGGAATTCTGAGTTCAGAAATAAAGCTACATATCTACAATCAACTGATTTTTCGACAAAGGTGTCAAAACCATTCAGTGAGGAAAGACTAATATTTTCAACAAATGGTGGGGTTCTCCCCAAGCCTCCCCACAATTAAACCGCATGTGAGATCTGGAAAAAAAAAAAAAAAAAAAAAGAAAACAAAAATAAATGGTACTGGAAGAAATGGACATCTACATGCAAAAGAATGAATTTGAACCCCTTCTTCATATCATACACAAAAATGGATCAAAGACCTAAATGTAAGCTAAAGCTATAAAACTCACAGATGGAAAATAGACATAAATCTTTGAAACCTTGGATTAGGCAATGGTTTCTTAAAAATGGCACCAAAAGCATAAGAAACCAAAGGAAGCATAGATATATTGGATTTCATCAAAATTAAAAACTTTCCTGCACACAACCAGGCACATGGCGCCAGTGCCTTGGGGCCTGCCCAGGGACCAGAGGCATGGAGAAGCGGACCAGACACACCCCACAACCAGGCATACCGCCAGTGCCAAGGAGCATGCAAAAAACAGCACCTCCATGTGGGTGGCCCACCACAGCCACCACAATAACCATGGCTGCCACGAAAGCAGTTAGACGCCACAGCTACCATGCAGATGGTCCGCCGACCACTGGAGTGCATTGACACAAGGAGAGTCACCAGCAGAGACAAAGAAAAGAAGAGGATGTCTCTTTCCACAAAACCCATTTCAGAGTGATAGAAGCAGCATCTGCTCTATGATAATATTGGGGAACCTGATCACATCTCACAGCATTGGACAGATCTTCTAGGCAACAAGTTAACAGAGTAACCATTATTCTTTCAGACTGAGAGAAGAAATCTAGGGCAATTAGACCGGGAGGAGGAGGGTATGGGGGAAGGGGAGAGGTTGGACAAGAGGCATAAAGAATAATTACGATTTGTAACAACATATATGCTAGTGATATTGATTTAATCAACATATCTCGATGTTCAACCCCAAAAATATGTATAATCGATTTTGATTCAATAAAACAAAACAAAAAAAACTTTCCTGCAAAACAAACTATTAAGAAAGTGTAAAGAATCCACAAAATGGGAGGAAATATTTGCAAATCATATACCCAATAACGTTCTGCTATTCAGAATATATGAAGAAGTCTTATAACAATAACAAATTTTTTAATTGGCAAAAGATTTGAATAAACATTTCTCCAAGGAAGATATACAAATGGCCAATGTGCACATGATAAGAAGCTTTTATCATTAGTTATTAGGGAAATGAAAACCAAAACTACAATGAGATATTATCTCACATCCATTGGGATGGCTGTAACTAACAACAAAACAGACTAGAACAGGTGCTGGAGAGGATTTGAAGAAATTGAAACCCTTGTACATTGCTGGTAGAAATGTAAAATGGTGTAGCCACTGTGGAAAAGTTTGGCAGTTTCTCAAAAAGTCAAACATAAAATTATCATATGACCCAGCAATCCTAACTCTATATATATTCCAGAGAGAATCAAAAATATAAATTCACACAAAAACTTATACACGAATGTTTATAGCAGCACTATTCACAATAGCCAAAAAGTGGAAATAACCCATGTCCATCAGTGGATGAATGGGTAAACAAAATGCAGTGTATACATACAATGAAATATTATTTTCAGTCATAACAAGAAATGCAGTCATCAAAGGATACATGTTATGACACTGATGAAATGTGAAAATATTATTGTAAGTAAAAGCAGCCAGACCCCAAAGGCCACATGTCTGATTTCATTTATATGAAATGTCCAGTAAACCCATAGACAGAAGTATAGTGGTTGCCATAAGATGTAAGAAGGGGAATTGGGAGTGACTGCTAATAGGTATGGAGTTTCTTTTGGGAGTGGTGGAAATGACAGTGGTGATGGTTGCACAGCATTATGAACACACTAAAAACCATGGAATTGTACATTTTAAAATGGCAAGTTTTGTTATGTGAATTACATCTCAAGGAAAAAATTTATGAGGAAAAAAAGCAGAAACAGTTTAAAGCGGTTACCCCATGGGGAGAGAGCATATTTTTACTCATTTAATACCTTATCATCAGTTTTTTTAACCATGTGCAAGTTAATATATTATAACTTAAAAACTCATAAATATACCTTTTGCCATGGCTACCCAATCCATTCTTCTTCTCTGAGAACTTATCCACTGTTGAGGTGAGGGTCTCAGTACTCATGATTGTCCTACATAACTCTGTGCCTGGCCACAGCTGACTGAACCATGAGTGCACTTCTAACTCCATGCTAGGCCAATCAGATTTTCTATCCCTGGAATTTGAGATTAAGATAAAGATGCTAGATAATGTGGGTTGGAACTGAGAACAAGTGAATTTGCGAGCTATAGAGTAGAGAAAGTGTGCAGAGATGAATGTAGCCTAAGAGAGAAAAACTAAGAGTTGCTTGGGTCCCTGCTACCTTTCCAGTTCCTGATTCCATTCAGTCTCTTGATATACCCAACCGCCCTCCCTGCCTTTGGGTTCTATAGCCCTATTATAAATTACTTTTTTTCAGTGGCCTGCCATGGATAAGGGAGGAAAGATCCAAGCTGGGTACAGACAATAAGGTTGTGAATTGTCTGTTTAGATTCATGGTAATAATAAAAAGCAGACTGGCTTTTAGTTTATTTTATTACTGCTTTAAATTCTCTAAAAAGCTAGTGATGAAATATTCCACTCTGCCCTCCTCCATACCACTGCTCTTTTTTGCATGAGCTAGTCTAGTTCTGTTGGATACAATCTTAGATATAACCCAAAACAATGGTCTTGGTCCAAGCAACAACCTGAAGATAAAATAAGTAAAGAAATCAAAGTTGATAAGCATTCCTACTCCTGAAATTATTAAGTAAAGAAAATCTTTCTTAAATGAAAAAGAATGACTGAAAGAGAAAGTAGAGTACAAAATCTTTTTTAAAAAAAATTTAATGTAGGGCCGGCCCGGTTGCGCACTGCGATGGTGCGCCGCTTGGGAAGCGCGGCGGCGCTCCCGCCAAGGGTTCGGATCCCACATACAGACCGGTTCCCGCTCACTGGCTGAGCGAGGCGCGGGAGCAACACCGAGGGTTGCGATCCCGTTGCCGGTCCCGGTCCAGTACGGGGGCGACACTGAGGGTTGTGATCTGTTGCCGGACACGGAAAAGGACAAAAAAAAAAAAAATTTAATGTAAATTTCCTGCCTTTGTTTAAGGGAAGCAGTTTGATATAGGTCACTAAAAAAACAATCACTGCTGGGACCGAACCATTATAGCATTGTGCACATAATAGAGCCCAATAACGATCTGCTGAACTAAAGTATTCGTAAATCTTAAACCTTCAATGTCCTGTATGTAAAATTAGTTAGAAACTAGAACTTTAGAGGCATTTTATAAAGGTTTATAGGAAAAAATTTATCCATGAACAATTGTTATATAGTAGATACAAATTCAAAACACAGACTGGTTCACAAAGATGAATTATGATTCATATATGTAGCCATGGTTGGCCACCCACAGAATATCAAAGTTTCTTATCTGAACCAAGAAGAAAAAATTAGGATTTGCAGGTGAAAGTAACTCATACTTGGTATGATCATATTCTCTAAGCCAACATAAGGCCCACCAGGACTACCTTAAATTTGAGATTTGTCGTCACAGAATCTAACCCGATTTACACCACTTCTTTTTTTTTTTTTTTGTCTTTTTGTCTTTTTCCGTGTCCGGCAACAGATCGCAACCCTCAGTGTTGCCCCCGTACCGGACCGGGGATCGGCAACGGGATCGCAACCCTCGGTGTTGCTCCCGTGCCTCGCTCAGCCAGTGAGCGGGAACCGGTCTGTATGTGGGATCCGAACCCTCGGGCGGGAGTGCCGCCGCGCTTCCCAAGCGGCGCACTATCCAGTGCGCCACCGGGCCGGCCCCATACACCACTTCTGATTAATCAGTCTTCCCACCACCTCTGTTCAATAAATGTCTACTGAGTATTTTCTTTTTTTTTTTTGTCTTTTGTCTTTTTTCCGTGTCCAGCAACGGATCACAACCCTCAGTGTTGCCCCCGTACCGGACCAGGGACCGGCAACGGGATCGCAACCCTCGGTGCTGCTCCCGCGCCTCGCTCAGCCAGTGAGCGGGAACCGGTCTGTATGTGGGATCCGAACCCTCGGGCGGGAGTGCTGCCGCGCTTCCCAAGCGGCGCACTATCCAGTGCACCACCGGGCCGGCCCCAGCTGAGTATTTTCAATGTACAAGACATATTCTTGGCAATATAATGGCGAATAATGCAGATACAGGCCCCGAATTCCCAGAGACAAAATCTAGCAAAGGAACTCAAGAAACAATCAATTTCAACATTGAGCTTTACATGCTAATTTTCAGGGATGCATAGGATGAATCCCATAGTAACATGGAGCAGGGGGGTACTTAGCACTTACTTTGGTACTTAACTTAGGTTCTACCTCGGTATTTAGGTTCCCAAAGGAAAAGTAAGATTTATTTAGGAAAGTGGACACGGAATGAGAAGGGGGAACCGGATAAAAGAAACAGCAGATGCAGAAGGCCTTGAGGCAAGGTTCAAAACCGAAGAACTGAAAGATGGTTCACTATGGCTGGGATGGAGAGGATGAAGGAGAATGTAGTGATAAAGTCTGAGAGTTAGGCAGGGGTGGAGCCAAGAAGGGCCTCATAAACCACTAAAAAAGGTCTGGATCACGGCAACAGGAAGTCACTGAAGGACTTGATTCTAGTGTGGAGAGTCGAAGAGAGAAGAAGCAAGACTGAAGACAAGAGGCCAGTTAGGAAGCTGTACTAGCTGTCCAGGAAAGAGACTGCAATGGCCTGAATTATGACAGTAGCATTGGGGATGAAGATCTCCAGACAGATTCAAAAGATATTTAAGAACCAGAACGGATAAGATATAGTAACAGAATTCCCATCCTGAAAGAGCAAGAAGACTTGGTAAGTAGGTGGTTATCAAAAAAAAAAAAAAAAAAACTAGCATTGGGCCGGCCCGTGGCTCACTCGGGAGAGTGCGGTGCTGATAACACCAATCATATAGGGATGGCCGGTTCGCTCACTGGCTAAGCGTGGTGCTGACAACACCAAGTCAAGGGTTAAGATCCCCTTACCGGTCATCTTTAAAAAAAAAAAAAAAAAAAACTAGCATTGGGCCGGCCCGTGGCTCACTCGGGAGAGTGCGGTGCTGATAACACCAATCATATAGGGATGGCCGGTTCGCTCACTGGCTAAGCGTGGTGCTGACAACACCAAGTCAAGGGTTAAGATCCCCTTACCGGTCATCTTTAAAAAAAAAAAAAAAAAAAACTAGCATTGGGCCGGCCCGTGGCTCACTCGGGAGAGTGCGGTGCTGATAACACCAATCATATAGGGATGGCCGGTTCGCTCACTGGCTAAGCGTGGTGCTGACAACACCAAGTCAAGGGTTAAGATCCCCTTACCGGTCATCTTTAAAAAAAAAAAAAAAAAAACTAGCATCACATACTAAAAAGGAGAGCACTCGATCAGCAATTGAACTTTCTGAGATGACAGGAATATTCCGTCTGTTCTAATACAGCAGCCTCTATCCACACATAGCTACTGAGCACTTGAAAATGGTTAGTAACACTGAGCAACAGAACTTTTCATTTTGTGTAATTTTAATTAATTTAAACCTAAATAGCTACAACTGGCTATTATACTGGACAGCACAGCTTTAGATTACTGAGACACCTAACCTAGTCTTAAGTTTATGTGAAGGTATATAACAGAGGTAATAAGAATGGGGGAAAAATTCCCTCAGACTCAGGGGAAAGATGTCCAAGATATATTCATTTAAGAAATACTTATTTCAGAATACTATTCACAGCAAGATTGCATTTTTCAGTTGCAAAATTTTTCATTATTTTGAATATCAATTACTGGTTCCAGTCTAAATATATACAAAGAAAATAAACTGGACAACCATCAGCCAAACAGTGGTTAGCTTGAAGATGAAAGGTTACAGAGGTCTTTCATACTGTTATATGTCACTGAATTGCCTTTTTTTTTGTACAATAGACGCGCATTATCTTTTTATCTGGAGGAAAAATAAATTTAAAACAATTTTCTACTAAACTAAAAAGTGTCTACAAGTTTAACTTCTCATGTAAACATACCTGTAATGCTGCTAATTTAAAGATATTCGATATAATCACAGTGACAGGAAAATACAGCAAAAATATATATTGTACTTCAGAACAGCTTCTACAAAAATAATTATGCATTCTCTATAAGGCACAATCTGTATGGGAATAAGATATTCTGTGGGAAACACCTCAGTAAGGTTCAGGTTCCCACAATAATACACAAAATTTGTAAAATACTCTAAAGCTAGTATTTTATATCCAAATTAAATCCTTCCTGTACCATGATGAGATGCATCCTTTAGGGTCATACACTTAGGAGACAAAATCTGATGCAAACACATTCAAATGTGTATCAAATATAAAATCATCTCATTTACCCAGCAAGACAAGGGTATGTGGTATTTCTCACAAGTGAATTTTCTTTTCTTTTTTTTTTTTTAAAAAAAGATGACGGGTAAGGCGATCTTAACCCTTGATTTGGTGTTGTCAGCACCACGCTCACCCAGTGAGCAAACCGGCCATCCCTATATAGGATCCGAACCCGTGGCCTTGGTGTTATCAGCACCGCACTCTACCGAGTGAGCCACAGGCCGGCCCTCACAAGTGAATTTTCTAATATCAGTAACTGGAACTTAATCATTTAAGCACCGACCTTTTTACTTTGGAGAGATTTTTCCTACGTCTATGTGTCTGCACCCTCTTAAACCAGTACTGCAATGTAATCCTCACCTGGCATTTTGAGGCCATTATTTTGAATATTAATCATTGGTTCTAGTATTCATTGCTATGAACATCGGTTACTAGAATTTAGTGAAGCAACATATGCCCCCTTTCTACAATCACCCTTGGACGCTATACAGTGAATCTGCCTGTTTTTGATTTGTTTTTTAATACATACATAGTTTTTTGTTTCTTCTGTTTCAGGTTGTCAGTGTTCACTGGCTACAATCTGGACGCCTGGCCAGGCTGCCTTCTAATTTGCTGCCTTTAGTTGCAGCCTGGGAAACCAGATAACTAAACCAGTTAGAATTATAGGTAAAACGAATAAGGAGTTGCTGAGTTAGCACTAGAGGCCCTCCTACAATAAATAACACACATTTTATGCCACGGGTTTTGGCTGCTGAGGACTATTTAGCTTCTTACTAGCCTTCCTCCCTAGTATCCCACTATGATTTAAATGAGCGAAGGCCACACCACTCTAAGTTAACTTCAGCCAAGTCAAGGATTGCGATCTAACACAGTGGTTTCTGGTTGCGTCTGACTCCACCACTCATAAGTGCAAACTGACACCGGGGAAGGGGTGTGTGTGTGTGTGTGTCAAAATATCCAGTGAACGACAAACAATCTACACGCTTCTTCGTGTACTCTTAGCAGAAAAATAGCAACAGCAATTGCAACTAGAATGTACTAAGCTTGCCTGCAGAGTTCTCAGCTCTTTCTATGTAGAAACTCATTTACGAAGTGGAACATCAGTTGCTAGCTCTGGCAGAGGAGCAGATGTAGACCACACGGGCTCTAAAGTCGTCTTCACAGAAAAATTCAGCTACAACATTAAATCTTATCTCTGAAAGGCAGGATGTGTGTAATACAGAGTTACAGCCAACTTCTGCGCGAGCGAGCGGGCGCTCCCCTGACACACCGGAAGTTTTGAAATATCCTGTAGGCTTCCCACAGGCAAAGTGGTTCGCCTTCCCCCCGGCTCTGCGGGTCCTCCCCGAGGCGCAAGGACCTCTCCGAGTTTGCGGGGCTCGGGGCTCGGGGCCCGGCTGGGCCACAGCCGGGGAGCGCGGCCGTCAATCACAGCCCAGTCCTCGCGACTTAACCTTGGCCGCTCGCGAGCAGCGAGCCGGGCAGGTGGGAGGCACCTGCGGCTGGAGGGGCTGTCCCAGCTCCGCCGGTGCAGGCCCCGGGAGCCGTCTCGGGCCGCGCGAGCCCTCGACGTGGTCCCGCGTGGGGGCCGCGCGGCGGTGCGGGGCC
>NW_007728403.1:160600-178910 GCF_000696425.1 Galeopterus variegatus
TCGACAGCGGCGGCGCGGTCGCCATCTTAGAGACGGGCACGGCGACGCGGGGAGGCTGTCCTGCGCCGGCGGAGGGCGGCGTGTTGCCGTGTGTCACCCTGTGCAAGCGTGCGGTGGGAGGGGACCTCCCCATCCTATCCCGGCTTATTAATTCATAGTGCGAGTCCTTGCGCAGTAGCCAAAAGCACAAGCTCAAAGAGACCTCGGAGTCATTTCTGGGCAAAATTAGTGGGTGAAGCAGCCTGTGGTGTCCGCCCAGCTTCTCCTCGTGCCTTTCTTTTTTTCTTCTTCTGCTGGGGGCAACTCTTATCTGTGCCGTCCTCGAAACCCTATGCGGTGACTTTCCCTCAGCTGGATGAGGTCTCCCTGAGGGAGGCAGACATTTAGGTGAGGGGAACTTTTAAAGGCGGTAAGCGCCCTTTGCTGTCGTCTCTGGCATCGTGGTAGGGGGACTTTTTGCTCATTGGGAGGCGAGCGCTCTCCACTGCACTCACCGCGGGCCCAGCCCTTTGCTTCTGACTGCAAAACGTACCCTGTCTCCTTCTGCCTGGCAGCTGTCACCATGCGAATCGGGACAGCCTCGGCAAAAGCTCTGTAATGAAACTGTTTCCCCTGAGCCTTTAAGTAAACCCCAGTTTCATCAGATGAATCTGCGCAGCTGAGGAAAGGGCGTGTTCACAGAAGGGGGGTGATCTGAATGGAATCTAGAAAGCGGGGAGCTAAAGAACGAGCACGGAACCTGGATCTCCAGCCCTCCTTCGGGGTATAGGAGAGGGAAAAATCTTCCCTTCTAGGTTCACCAATGGGGCCCCTGTAACAAAGCACCGATTAACAGGAAGGAAAAACAGCAGACGATTAGTAACATGTACGTTTCACATATAAATGGGAGAAATTGAAGGAAGAGTAACTGGAAGAGGGGTGTTAGAATTCTGGTTAATCTAGAATTTTTAAGAAAGAACAATAAGTTTGTAGAGAAATGACAGGACTAAAGGAAAGCAGTTTCAGGCTCCCAATGGCAGCAAACTGGGAAAGTAAAGATATGGGAAACTAATGGTAGATACAGATGAGTGAGTAAAGTTTGTTATGTAGATTCTCCTGGTGCAATGTCTGGGCTGATAACAGTTAAAGTTATCTCTGGTGTTGATCTTTTGTTCTTCCTGGTAAAGAGGAGGAACACCTTTGAAAATGTATGTTCTCTAAGGCAAATAACAGGAGGGCAGACAGCTTCTCAATTTCTTTCAGTTCAAAATAATCCTTAGGCCAAAGTGGCATATTTTGGGGTGACATTCTGGTTTACTTCAGGGCAAAAGAGCACAATTCTGATTTATCATTGTGAGCCAATCAATTGGCATACTAGATTATACATCTGGTTCTTCCAAGTTTGATTGAGCTGAGAAAACTGTTTCATGTCGGAGGCATTGCCACCACCACACTAATTCATTCATTTAGTAGAGAGGATTGCCAAGTATCTGATATTGAGTGGGAAAATCCCATATTTTAGCCTCGTGGCCAGTAATATGCATATTAAAGTTATGACATGAAAATGTCTGATTTTAAATCATAAAATTTCAGATTTGCAACATGATACCAATTCAGCAGTGACGAGTATAGCCACTTTTACCCTTTTAGCCCTTCTTTTACCCTTCTGAGTTCTTGGCTCAATCCTCTGTAACATAAAAGACAGATTAACAAGAGAAAAGCATACAAATTTATTTAGTGTAAGTTTTACATGACATGGGATCCTTCATAAGGAAATGAAGACCTTAAGAAACAGTTAACTCCGAGTTTTTATGCTTGGTTTGATGAAGAATGGACAGTCATATGGATTGAATTGCGTCTCCCAAGTTTTATGTATTAAAGTTTAATCCCCATTGTAATTCTGAGAGTGGTAAATCCTATTATGGTAATTGAAAGGTGGGGCCTTTAGAGGTGATTAGATTCTAAGGACCATGCCCTAAAGAATGGATTAATAATGGTGGTCATGGGCATGGATGTGAGGGTTTTAAAACAAGAGCGCATGAGTCTCTCTCTCTCTCTGCTTCTGCCATCTCACAATGTGATACCTTGTTTCACTGAAGCCACCACCAAGGAAGGTTTTCACCAGATATGTTCAGTGGGGTTTGGACTTCCCAGCCTCAGAAACTGTAAGCAATAAATTTTGTTTTCTTATAAATTACCCAGCTCCATGTATTTTGTTATAAGCAACAGAAACAGACTAAGATGAAACGTTTGTCCCTAAACTGCTCTGAGCCTTCGTGCTGGCTTGGATGGCAAGAACTAGAGCAGCCTTGGAAGCCCTATGTTGAAGACAAAAAGCTGGTCACAGACATCTACTGTTGTGTGAGTGAGAAATGAACTTCTATTTTGTTTGAGCCATTCCATTTTGGGGTCTTTTTGTTATAATAGCTTGCAGTCCCCTCCTATACCTGTGGTGGATAGCATGGTTCTGGAATCCCATGTGGGAAGACTTTCTTAGTTTATTCTTTTATTTTGGGAGGGCACTTCTTCCAACTGCTTTCATAGAAAATGTTCTTGAGAGGATATTTTGGGAACTGAATTCCTTTTCATTTGATTGGTTTTTATCCTTCTGGAACTTTTAAGATCTGTTTGTTTCCAGTGCTCTGGTATGGATCTATTTTCAACTGTTGTGCTAGGTACTCACCCCTTTCAACCTGAAAACTTGTATTCTTCATTTCTAGGTATAAAAAACATTTTTTTTCTTTGATAGTTCCCTCTCCTGCATTTTCTGTCTCTATTCTTACTAGAACTCTTAATATTCAGACATTGGATTTCCTTGGCTGATACTCTAGTTATGTTTTTTTTGTTTTCTCCTAGCTTCCCTCTGTTTGTATTTTTGCTTTACTCTTTTTGGGACATTTCCTCATATTTATTTTCCTTGTACTGAGTTTTAACTTTCTGTTATCTTTCTTTCTTGTTCCCTGAATATTTCTTTTTTTTTTTTTTTTTTTTTCATTTTTAAAATAGTATCCTGATTTTGTTGTTTGGTTGCAAATCTTCTTCTCCCTCTGAGAATATTATTGACAGATTTTTAAAGGTTTTTTTCTTCCTGCTATAGTCTGAATTTGTGTTCCCCCAAAATTCGTATGTTGAAATCCTAACCCTGAAGGTGATAGTATTAGGAGGTGGGGCCTTTGGGAGGTGATTACATTATGAGAGTGGAACCCTCACAAATGGGATTTGTGCCCTTATAAAAGAGGCCTGAGAACCCCTTCCACCACATGAGGACACAGTGGAAAGATTCTGTGAGCCAGGAAACAGGTCCTCAACGGATACTACATCTGCCGGCAAATTCATCTTGAACTTCCCAGCCTCTAGAACTGTGAGGAATAAATTTCTGTTGTTTATAGGCCACCCAGTTTAGTTATTTTTATTATAATAGCCCACGCGGACTAAGACACTTCCTATGTGGGTTCTGTTTCCTCTAAGTTGCCATTTCCTGTTCCTTTTGTTTGTCTTGTTCTAGTCTCTTTCATTTTAACGGATTTTCTCAACTGTATAATCTTTGGTTCTCTGCTCATATTTAAAGTGTGAGGACTTAAAAGGTGATTGGGAGTTCACAGCATATAAGGGCTTGTTGATTGTGAGCTTAATTTTGGGGTGATCTGGCTGGGCTGTCTTACTGGGGAACGATGATTTCAGTATCTGCTATAGTCTGAAGATTTACGTCCTCCCAAAATTCGTGTGTTGAAATCTCAGACAGTATCTGTAGATCTTTTGTTCCCACACCCCGGAGAAGCCTCCTCCAATCTCCTGCCTAGAGGTTGAAGACCTGGCTGCTAGTGTTCATGGAACTCAGTGGAGAAATTGAGCTGGGGTTGAAAGAGAGATCGCCTTGTTATTCAGTATGCACATATTTGCTTAATTTTCCTTCTGTTTTACTCTCTCCAGGGGGGGAAACTTACACAGTCTTTTTCCTGGAAGGGGAATGGCCAATACTTCAGCAGCTCAGAGTCGGGAAGGGGACCTACTTTCTTAAACAATTTCGACCTCTCTCTCCTTTCACTGCCACTTCCAGAAGTGCCTGAGGCCATTGAGTCATAAACCTTTTAGTGATTCTGTGCTGTAAATCAAGTTTTTATTCTTCTTCTTTTTTTTTTCCTTTTTGTCTTTTTTCGTGACCGGCAACGGGATCGCAACCCTCGGTGTCGCGCCCGCACTGCACCCAACCAGTGAGCGGACCGGTCTCTATATGGGATCCGAACCCTTGGTGGGAGCGCCGCACTCTACCGAGTGCGCCACCGGGCCGGCCCTCAAGTTTTTATTCTTAACCTGTAAAACCCTACACCAATTGGCCTCTTTCTACTTTTCATCCTTATCTCCCAACTTTTTCCCAGCTACTCCCTGGGCTCCAGCCATACTATAACCTCTGTGTTATGGGTTAAATGTGTCCTCCAAAGCTCGTGTATTGGAAACTTGATTTCCATTACAATAGTGTTAAGAGAGTGGGAAATCCAATTACAGTATTTGAAAGGTGGAGCCTATAAAAGGTGATTAGATTATGAGGACTGTGCCCTTGTGGACAGATTGATCCATTCACAGAGTAACAGGTATGGTTCTGATGGTTTTATAAGGGGAGAGCCTGAGAAAGTTAGCTCTCTCTTGCTCAGCCCATTCTCGCCATGTGATACCCTGGTTGCCATGGTACTCTGCACCAAGAAGAAAGCCCTCACCAGATGTTCCCCCTGGCCTGTGGACTTACCAGCCTTCAAAACTATAAGAAATAAATTCTGTTTCTTTATAAATTAACCAGTTTAAGGTATTCTCTTATAAGCAACAGAAATGGATTAATACCCTCTGTTTCTCTTAAAACCCAAATGTGGCATCTTAGGGGTTCCTACATACTGTTCCTTTATATGAAATTGTCTTTTACTACTTCCTCCAACCCCTTCCTTCCCCAAACTTTTCCAGTTAACTTCTACTCATTGTCTTTCAGGTCTCAACGTTAATTTTTCTGCTTCGGGGAAGCCTTTCATGTCACTCTAGACTAGACAGTACCTTTGTTGATGGTCTGGTTATTGAAATATTTGCTCTCTGTCCCCATGGAAGGGTTATACCTCTCACCCTGGATGGTGTCAATGTTCTGTGTAACACACTTCGGGAAATTCTGCATTATAACTTTCATCACATTTCATTTCATTGATATTATTATGTGTTTAGTTGTCTGTATTCCCAACCAAAGTATCAGCTCCAAGAATGAAGGGTCCTGGGTCTATCTTATATACCACTGTACCCCTGGTGTTTAGTACACTGCCTTGCCCACTCAAAATAATGACAAAGATTCTCTCTTTGACCAGACCATGGCTCCTACCAGCTTAAGGCCATGTGTCTAGGATGACCCCAGACCCCCTTAAAATGCCTGCCTGTGAAAGTGCGACACTGCCAGGAAAATTTACTGTTTGTTCCAGCCCAAACCTGGTGATAGGCAGATAAGCCCCTAAACCCTCTATTAGAGCAGTTACTTTAGAGAGCTTGTAATTATAAATCCTCCTTCTGCCCCTTCTAGATGTAAATCTTCTATCACCTAGAACTGTCTTCTCACGGACCTGAGAGTAGCCTCTTTGAGATGCAAACATTCAAGGAGATAGTTCTCACCCTCATTCCCAGTCCCTTTGGGTGCCTTGCTCTAAATTACACCACTGCCTGCCTTAAAGACATGAGAATTACATGTCTCTACTGGATAAGCACCAATTAACAAACCCAGCTGGCCCAGTCATGTGGACCAAGCAACCATTCACACCCCTTAGTGCCTTTCCCTTAGCCCACCCCAGCCTTTAAAAAGTCTCCAATCTGCTGTTTCAGAAAGTTGAGTTCAGTTCATGCTGGACCCTCTTCCCTATTGCAATAGTTCTGACTAAAATAAAATCTATCTTACTGCCTTTACTAGTGTCAGGCTTTTTATATCTTTGAGCACATTAAGTAGTTACTGAATTAATTAATAAATTTATGTTCCATATACGTGTAAACAGCTAGGAGTGGGGAGTGAATTTCATTATTTCTAGGCTTCTTTTGGGGTCTCACCTCTCCCACCCTCCAAGAAGCTGAAAGATTGCTTATGTTATTTTTTTTTTTCGTAATCTCTAACTATGAAAGATGACAATTATATCCAATTTATCTACAGTGTATTTTGGATTGAACTAGTCAGATGACTGTGGATACATATAGAAAACTATTTAAAAAGTCACATCCCTAAGTTTCGATCCTCTGAGTTCTTTTTTACACATTTTCCCCCCCTATGGCCTACAAACTTCAAAAGTTCTATTTCTATTTCTAGGCCAACGACAAGAGCCCAGTTTAGTCCAGAAAGACAAGTGCCAGAGTAGGTGAGCTTGGCTTGGCCCTGGCTGAGTACTGCCCACACCAGCTCTTCCTCCCTCCCTCCGTCTGCGAGCACTGTGCTACTCGCTCCTGTGGGTTTCCGCTGTCCCTCCAAAATCTTTGCCAGTTTCACTATCCCGGTGGTACTCTCAGGAAGCCCAGAGCGCCCCCAGCAATACGAGACTCTGAGACTCCATTCAAGCCCTGATCCGGACGCCGCAGCGGCAACTTCCCCATGCGCCCGCCCAGCCTCTGCCCTCGGTCTCCAGCCGTGCCCGCGCAACTGCAGAGGCGACACGTGCTAGGCTCGGGCGTGAAGTCGGCGTCGCCATGTTGATTTCTGGCGGCGCGCGCCGGCTGAAGGGAGAAGGCCGCCGACCAGCTGCCCAGGGTTCCGGCCTCTGTGCGCAATTGCGGAAGTGCGCTGGCCTCGGGGGTGACCGATTTCCGGCCAGTGGTACTGCATTGGCTGCCTGGGGACGTGTAACGGACGGTGGGCCGCAGCCATGGCCGAGAGGAAACCTAACGGTGGCAGCGGCGGCGCCTCCACCTCCTCGTCGGGCACCAACTTGCTCTTCTCCTCCTCGGCCACGGAGTTCAGCTTCAGCGTGCCCTTCATCCCAGTCACCCAAGCCGCCGCTTCGCCGGCCTCCCTGCTCTTGCCCGGAGGTAGTCAGGGGAGGGCGGTCTCGTGCGCGAATGTGTGCGGGGAGGCGGGCGGGGGCGCGCGGTGACGGGGCCGGAAGGGAGATCTTCCTTCTGCCTCGACCCACCCTGGGGGGAGCTTGCCAGCGCCCTCAGTGGCTAGGCTGGAGTGGGCCGGGGGCTTTGGGGTCTTGGAGGCGGGGCCAGGTGATGCGGCTGTCGCTTCGTAGGAGGAGCCCAATATCACGAGTTGTCCGGAGTGCTGGACACTCGTGCGCTGGCATCCGCAGATCTTTGCTGAACCCCTGCTGGTGTGCCGGTGCGGGCACGGAATGCAGATAGATCGGACAGTGGCCCTCTCCTAGGGTATAGTCGGCCGTCTCCCACTAGGAGACTCCTAGGATACAGTAGGATATTTTGTAGGATAGACAGTGCCTCCTCACTCCTACGGTAGACTTGTGCTTGTAATATTTGCAAAGTAGACATATAGAATGCATTCCTCATCTTTCAAGACATCACTTCCTCTAACACACTCTTTCTTGTTCTCTTAGGCCTTCACTCCTATATGCACCCTCTAGCTCTTTGTTTATATCTGTATTATTGTCTGGAGAGATTGCATTTTGATGATTATGTGCCCATAACGCAGAGCATGGTGTTGAGGAACACAGACTGTGTTCCAGTCCTGGCCCTGCCACTGACTTGCTGTGTGACCTGAGGCACGTTACTTCTGTGTGCTTCAGTTTTTATTTATGTACAGCCTCATAGAGCTGTAATAAGAAGTGAATTAATTTTTGTAATTAATTAGCACGAAGTATAGTGCCTGGCATATAGTGTTATGTAAATGTTTATGGGATAAACATATCTGCCTCTCCATTTGGACTGTAGGCTTTTTGAAGTTTGCAGCTATGACTTAATTACTTTTTTTATTTCCAGGATCTTGTAGTGCCTTACACATAAGATGCTCGTGAAATGCTGCATTTTGCCCAGTGAATAATTTATTCTTGCTTGGAGGACTAAGGAAACTTTCATGGAGAAGTGAATAAAGGCGTACTGGAAGCAGCTGTATATGAAGGTTCCCCTTCCCTTGTGTTATGCTTCTCCTTGTGCTTATCACCTCCTGACACGTACACACACATATTTTTTTCTCCTATTACATTACACAGAATGTAAGCTCCATGAAAGCAAGGACTTCGTTTTATTTACTATTATATCCCCAGTGCCTAGAACAGTGCCTGGCATGCAGTAGACCAATTAATTACTCGGTAGATATTTGTTGATTGAATGAAAAGATGGAAATCAGGAATACATATGTCTCATTTTGACAGTGTGGTTGGAAAGTTAGACATTGCCATCTTTAGTGACAAACCAGTCTGGCTGGAGCAGAATGCTGTGGGAAGATGCAGGGATAAATGAGGCTGTTTAAAGGGTCTTCAAATCATCCTGTGCTTCATAAATGTTTGGTTCATGTCCGTCTTCCTTGCTATATAGTATTGAGTTTGTGTGTGTCACTATCAATTAATGCTAAATATTTTCATTGTCTAGTACAGGTTAACTTGCCTGTCCTTAAAAGTCTTGTTTCTTGGAAACAGAGCTTTTTTTTTTTTTTGTGAGAAAATTAATAGTTTTTAGAACTAAAATTCTGTAACATATTTTTCTACCCCTGAAAAAGATTTCATAGTTAGAATCCCATTCAGCTGGTGGTGATAACACCAAGGTCAGGGGTTTGGATCCAGTACTGGCTAGCTGCCAAAACAAACAAACAAAAAAACCCATTCAGAGAATTTCCAGAGACAAAAGAAGAACCCCTGTCCTTGGAAGCAAAAGTTAATCATATCAGTGTAAGAGACACATAGGAAGCAATTTCATACATTCAACAAACATGGGTTGAGCAGTTTCTATTTGTCAGGCCCTGTTCCAGATGTCAAGGAGACGCAAAAAAGCGGACAGCTCTGCCCTCAATGACTGCACAGTATATATGTATAGACAAATACTTACCTTTATAAGCAGTGGTGATCCAGGGTTGGAACAACTAGAAAGAGAGATTGATAGGCTACTGTGAACGCTATGGGTCTCAGGCTGGCTGAGTGGGGAGAGGATGTCTCTCAGGCCTTCACAGCCTCACAGGAGAGATGAAGCTTGAGCTGAGTGTTGAAGGATACATAGAAATGAGAGAGTCTGGAGAAAAAGGTGTACGTAAAAGTCTGGAGGTGTGAGAAAACCTGCAGGTTGACAGTGGTGGTATGTGGCAGGGATGGACCTTTTCCCACTTTCCTCTCCCCTCCTCCCTGCACCTCCCAGTAGATCACTGTGACTAGAGTGTGTGCAGGAGAGTGACTCCAGTGTTCTATGGTCCTCATATACCATGCTTGGGAGTTTGTAGTTCATCCTATAGAGTATGGGGGAGCCTTTGAAGGATTTGAAACAAGGTAATAAAATTAGAGGTGTGTTTCAGAAAGACTTTGTTTTCTTAGATTGCACTGGAATAAGGCTGACTATAGCAAGAGTGGTCAGTCTGGAGGCCATCATGAGGCAGGTAGGAATGGATGACACTCTAGCCCAAGTCATCCATGTTGGGTATGAAGAACAGGGAACAGATATGAGAGATTTTTAGACTAAAATTGTAGGGACTTAGTGACTCATGGAGGCCAGACTGTTAGCTCTGTCTGTCAGCAGAGGCCCTTTCTTGTTCAGTTTTAGCCCAGGACTGAGCTCTGTGCCTGGCACATAATGGGTACTTTGTAAGTCTTTCTTGAATGAGTATCTGAATGATCAAATGAAGACTTTGAGGGAGAGGAAGGAGTCCAAGAAAACTGAGGTTTCTGGTTTGAATGGATATATGTTGGCAAACATCTGTTGAGGTGGTGAGACATGGTAAAAGGCGCTCAGGGGGCAGTTAAGATAATAAATACAGTTTTAGGCTTACTAAGTTTGAGGTATATGTGTCTGAGTCTGCCAAAAGTATTGAGGAAGTAGTTGGAAATAGTTTCTGGAACACATGAGAACTGTTTGGATTTGAGACAGTGTTGGGAGTGTCACAAGTATACAAGTGCTCCTGAAGGTCGTGGGATGAAATTAGAAGGTGTCCCTGAAGTGGGATGAACAGTATGTTGAGATCAGTATTTCATTTGCAATTGATGCTGATCAGAATAAAAGTTTCTTGGACCAGCTTGATCTCATGTTCTTTTAAAGATACCACAGAGGTTTTTCCCATGCTTTTAATTTTTGGGAGATAGACTAAGAAATTCAGAGTCCAGGTGAGATTCATGGGACTGAAAACAAGGGTGGGAACTGTAAATATATCATAAAAGTAGAATGATAGAAGCAGACAAAGGGCCTTGTGCAAGAATTGATATTTTATTTTTAGCTACAAAGAAATGAGAGGAGTATTTTGAATAGTTGAGTATCTTAAATTGATGTGTGTGAAATATATTGGGAGCAACCTAGAAGTGCAAGCCAGAATCTCTGCAAACCCAGTGGCCTTCTTCAGCAGAGGTAAAGAAAGAGCCAGGAGCTTGAAAGAGGGCCACTGCTTGGCAGGTCTCCCAGGGCAGGGACCATAGAGTGCTTGTGTGCTGGGAGTGGGCCCTGCCGCTGATAGGCTCCGTGCCTGCAGCAGTAGGAGGCAGAGGGAATGATACAGGAGAGGGTAAGAGAAGGAGGAGGAAGATGAAAGCTATATAAGGCTCTTAAAAGTTTAGTAAGGAAGAGTGGGTTGGACTTTTGAGGTCACGTAGAGGGAAAATGCTTTTATTTTACAAGTTGGTAGCAGAACAGAAGAGAAATTGTTTGGAATTAATAATAACAACAGTAAAGATCAAGTTGGGCAAAGGGAGGTGAGGAGAACTTCACTTGGTTAGAAAATGAGTTTTCTAGTGATTTGGTGTTCTTTAATGACTAATTGTCTGTGATACTGAATGGTTTTAGGGGTGGCAATTAATGATTGACCTACTTTGCCTTGGGAATGCAATAGCCACGTGTTCTTTGTACAATGAGTGCTTTATTGGTAAGAGCCCTGACACACCCCTTCTTGTCAACAGAGTTGTCTGTATTTTAGTTTGTCATCATGACTGTAGAAATAAAATTATGTGTATTTGAGTTGTGGAGTAAGACTTCAGTTATTTCTTACTAGGAAAAAAAAAGCTTCAAAATAATATATAAAAATAGTAGGTATGATTTTGTTTCTATTTTTAAAAACTATTCCTACATGTACATATGTACTTACAAAATACATAATAAATAATTATTTTTATTTAAAAAGTATGGAAGATAGGGCCGGCCCGTGGCTCACTCGGGAGAGTGCGGTGCTGATAACACCAAGGCCACGGGTTCGGATCCTATATAGGGATGGCCGGTTGGCTCACTAGCTGAGCATGGTGTTGACAACATCAAGCCAAGGGTTGAGATCCCCTTACCGGTCATCTTTAAAAAAAAAAAAAAAAAAGTATGGGAAGGGCATGTACCAAAATGTTAACAGTGATTATCTCTGGATGAATTATAAGTTTTCCCTCCTTTTGTTTTTCCTTATTTTTTCTAGTTTATCATTTCAAAGAAAAAAGTTTTCACAGAAAAAAGAGTTCTTTGTTTTTTTCCCTGTAATGCAAGAATATAAGTTTGAGCAGCAAACTGAGGCACAATTGCTAGTTTTTCCTTGTAAAATCCTACCTACAGATAGGCTGGCCCATGGCTCACTCGGTAGAGTGCGGTGCTGATAACACCAAGGCCACGGGTTCGGATCCTATATAGGGATGGTGGGTTTGCTCACTGGGTGAGCGTGGTGCTGACAACACCAAGCCAAGGGTTGAGATCCCCTTACCGGTCATCTTTAAAAAAAAAAAAAAAAAAAAATCCTATCTACAGAATGATAGAGTGCCCTTTTAACTGTTGCTTCCCTGCTCTGTTTCAGAGGATTCCACAGATGTTGGTGAGGAGGACAGCTTCCTTGGTCAGACTAATGTTCACACGTCTACCCCACCGACGTTTAGTTACTTCTCTCAGGTATCAAGCAGCAGTGATCCTTTTGGGAACATTGGGCAGTCACCGTTAACAACTGCAACTGCATCCGTTGGACAATCCGCGTTCTCCAAGCTCCCGACTGCTCTCCCTTTTACAACCGGATCCCAAGATGTGTTGAATGCATTTTCACCATCTGTTTCGAAGGCTCAATATGGTGCTCCACCCTGCTCACAGATGGGAGTAAATACTTACCTGCCTTCTCAGCCAAGCAATCTCCCTCCTTCAAATTTTGGGAGCCCACCCCAAGGAGCTCCCCAACCGGGATACAATCCATATCGCCACACCCCTGTCAGCAGCAGGGCTAATCCTTACATTGCACCACCACAGCTGCAGCAGTGCCAAACACCAGCCCATCCCTCTCCTCCTCCACCATCTGGACCCCCTGTTCAGATGTACCAGACGCCTCCAGGATCTCTGCCACTGGTATGGAGACATGTTTTTATGTCGTAGTTATTCACTCTAATTTTTTTTCCTCCCTCTCACCTTAGCCGGTGTTTTAAAAAGCATCATGTGTTTAATAACCAATATGATGACAAATTATTTTCAGAGGGTATTCTTTGTAAGCCACATGCTTTAAAGTAAATTTTTTTTTAAAGGTAGCTCATTGGATGACTCATATTTTAGTTTATATTACATGATTACTGAAGTAGTTAATTGATTTTAATGAGTTAGCTACTACATGCCAGTAATTCCAGATTTTAGTGTAAGATACCAATAATAAATGTCATATAGGGACGTGTGGGAGTAATAGTAATTATTGTCTTAACAGACTGCCAGCTTCTCATTTTTTAATAATACGATTCAATCAGAACACTCAATTACAGGGACTAAAATTGATTACTACAGTACTTTTATTTTTATTTATGGAGTTTGGATCTAAACAGTTAAACTCTATCTCAAGGTGGGTGATGGAATGACATTTGCATTGGGTGAATTTTATGAAATTCCCTTATGCTTTTTTCCTGACTAATTGTTCAACTGACTTCCAAAGAGAAATTAACTGAATCAAAAAAAAAAGGGGGGGGGGGCAATAAAAAAGAAGAAATAAAAACCCAACCCACTGTGGCAGAGATAGAGTATTGTGATCAGAGTGTAACTTAACTTCTCTCTTAGAGATCGAGAGTGGGCTCTGTTTTACTGTTTATTTTAAATCATAACTCCCTGTACCAGAGAGCTGCCCCCCCAAAATAAGTAAATAAGTAAAAACCCAGTAAATCATACCAATACACAGATTCTTGACAATGTTGGATTTTTTTTTTTTTTTTTTTTTTAAAGATGACCGGTAAGGGGATCTCAACCCTTGGCTTGGTGTTGTCAGCACCACGCTCAGCCAGGGAGCAAACCAGCCATCCCTATATAGGATCTGAACCCGTGGCCTTGGTGTTATCAGCACCGCACTCTACCGAGTGAGCCACGGGCCGGCCCGACAATGTTGGATTTTAGCATATTGAAAAGTAACCAGATTTCATAGCATGTGGTATAGGTAGTATTTTTGCTAACTACAGCAAACTAATTATATTATTCTGATTAATTTTTTTAAGATTTTAATTAAGAATTAAAAAAAATAATTTCAAATTTAAAGGAAAGTTGCATAATAAAAATAGCACAAAGAACACCCTTAAATCCTTTGCCCAGATTTACCTATCATTAACATTTTGTTCCGTTTGTTTTTTAAAGTGTGCGTGTGACACTGGCATGTTTGAGTCCTTGCTCACTCTCTGTATCTCCCCCTTTCCCCCCACCCTCTCTCTCTCTCTTTCTCTCTCTCTCTCTCCTTCTCTCCTTCCCTCCCTCCCTTTCTTTCTTTCTCAGTAAATTTGACATTGATATAACACTTCAAAATGATTTTTATTAAAAAAATTTAAAAGTAATTGTGTTCTGATTTTACTTTATTTTTTGGCAGCTGGCTGGCGTGGAGAAACCCTTGACCTTGGTGTTATAACACCATGCTCTAACGAGCTGAGCTAACTGGCCAGCACTGTGTTCTGATTTTAAAAGCATTTTCCTTGTAGAAAATTTGAAAAATGTAGAATAACCAAATTAATAACATTGTTTGTAGATACCCACTGTTTTCATTTTGTTACATGGCTTTCTTATCTTCTTTATAGGTAAACATCATATAATACCTAAGATTTTGTGATCAATTTTTTTTTTTTTTTTTTTTTTTTTTTTTTGTCTTTTTTCCGTGTCCGGCAACGGATCGCAACCCTCAGTGTTGCCCCCGTACCGGACCGGGGACCGGCAACGGGATTGCAAGCCTCGGCGTTGCTCCCGCGCCTCGCTCAGCCAGCGAGCGGGAACCGGTCTGTATGTGGGATCCGAACCCTCGGGCGGGAGCGCCCCCGCGCTTCCCAAGCGGCGCACCATCCAGTGCGCCACCGGGCCGGCCCTTGTGATCCATTTTTTATGAACATAGTTTAAATGTTAAGCTTTTTTTCTAAAACTTTTTAATGGCTCTAGAGAATTCCAGTATTTGAGTGAAATAGAATTTATTTAATCAGGTTTCTGTTAGACATTTACATTGTCTCTGGTAGTTTTCTGTTTTAAATAACTCTTTGGTGTACCTTCTTGTAGGTACATTTTTTTTTTTTTTTAAAAGATGACCGGTAAGGGGATCTTAACCCTTGACTTGGTGTTGTCAGCACCACGCTCAGACAATGAGCGAACCGGCCATCCCTATATGGGATCCGAACCCGTGGCCTTGGTGTTATCAGCACTGCACTCTCCCGAGTGAGCCACGGGCCGGCCCCATTGTAGGTACTTTTTTACTTGTGTAATTATATCTTTAGGATTTCTTAGAAATGGAATGGCAGGGCCAAAGGATATGTACATTTAAAAGGTTAAATAACTCATGGGAGATGTATAGCTTGATTGATTTCTATAAAGGTGTTAGTTTACTTTGCCATCAGCGTGAGAAAGTCTAGTTCACTTTGCAACTAATTTGGGGTTTTATTAGATTAAAAAAATTTTTTTAATTGCTTTAAGGTCTACTTTTGCAAAATTGTTGTCCAGAAATATATGTAAAATAATTATTACTAATGTCAGTTTGGATCTAAGCATGTACTAGATTGTTCTTTTGGACAAGCATGACAATCTTCACTTTGTTGTTCCCTCTAGATTCCTCCTTCAGCGCAGTCACCAACACAGCAGCAGGTACTTGCTAGACCTGCAAGTCCCTCTGTACAGGTACCATCTCCTTTTCTACTTCAAAACCAGTATGAACCTGTTCGGCCCCACTGGTTTTACTGCAAGGAGGTAGAATACAAACAACTATGGATGCCTTTTAGTATGTTTGACTCTTTGAATCTTGAAGAAATATATAATTCAGGTAAGTACTGATCATGCATCATTTGTATTTGATTATAAAAGAAAAGAAATGAAGAGTATTTTTATCTATGCCCTATTTTTTGTTAGTGTCAAAATCCTTAATTCTGGGCCGGCCCGTGGCTCACTCGGGAGAGTGTGGTGCTGATAACACCAAGGCCCTGGGTTCGGATCCCATATAGGGATGGCCGGTTGGTTCACTGGCTGAGCATAGTGCTGACAACACCAAGTCAAGGGTTAAGATCCCCTTACTGTTCATCTTTAAAAAAAAAAAAAAATCCTTAATTCTGACCAGAATCCTTAATTCCCACCAGACTCTGTACCTTAATTTGGTGATATTAATATAAGTCCTGAGTTATTTGAGCAAGGCATTTGAAGAAATGTTTTAGTAATTTCCTTCTTTGTTTAAAGGTGTTTTATTTATTTATTTTTTTCCCTTTTTTTTGGTCTTTTTTTTACTGACTGGTAACGGGATCGCAACCCTTGGTGTCGTGCCCGTACCGGGGACCGGCAACGGGATTGCAACCCTCGGTGTTGCGCCCGCACCGCGCTCAGCCAGTGAGTGGGAACCGGTCTCCACATGGGATCTGAACCCTCGGCAGGAGTGCCGCCGCGCTCCCAAGCGGCGCACTCTCCAGTGCGCCACCGGGCTGGCCCTAAAGGTGTTTTAAATAAGAGAAGTAAAGTAGTTCATATAATCCAGGTTTCAATTTTCCTGTTTCCCTTACTCATTTGTAGTTGTGGGGGCATTTAAAAAGCATTTTCTGTGAACTCTCGTTCCTGGTGACGCTTTGTGGAGAAAGTGTTCTATGGTCAGATGAGTTTTGGAAATGGTAGTCGTTGCATCCACCTCTTGAGAGAGACAGTCCACAGTGTGTTAAAGCTCAGAGGAGTCTTGCAGTGCAGTTTCTTTGTTGAAGAATGTTATTTGATCATGTGACTTAAAAATCACCTGTTAATGTCTTTTGGAAACATACTTCATGGAGCATTGCTGTATGTAGATATTACTGCTTTCATTAGAAACATATCCACTGGTTATTCAAATTATTTTATGATTTTTTTTTAAAGTTTGCCCACGCTGTTTTTTTCTACTTAAGAAGAGTCATAACTTTGAGCAGCACAGATTAATCTCAAACTTCTGTTTCTAAATAAATGTGAGCTTAGTTCTTTGTCTTTAAGGATTGACTAGTCACATATCTGTTATTTATTATTTTAAAATATGCCTGGTAACAGTTGGGGGAAATGTGGTTGTTCTCTAGTCCAGCCAGACCCTGAGAGTGTGGTTCTTGGCACGGATGGCAGGCGCTATGATGTTCACCTCTATGACCGAGTGAGGAAAGCTGTGTACTGGGAAGAGGATCCAGCAGAAGTGAGACGCTGTACTTGGTTTTACAAGGGGGACACAGATAGCAGATTTATTCCCTACACAGAGGAGTTCAGTGAAAAACTTGAGGTAGGATGCTTTATTCCTTTATGCTTTTCTTTAAAACATGTAGGCAATGTGTACTGTATATTGGAGCCTCATGTAACAACACTCACAATGGAACTGACTTTATTTACAAGACAGCCTGTCTTGATGCTGTTCACAAAGAAGATTGCTTTTTTAACTGGTGCCATCATTCATGAGGTGCTAATCATGGGCTCCATGCCTAAAGATAGATGTTTTTCAGGAGCACATCACAGATCTAATAAGGTGCTTGTATCAGACCTTCAAAAGACCTTAGTCTGCTGGAATTTGTTTTTGACAACAGATACGAAGCATAGGGACGTTTTCAAATTAATATTCAGTAAAAGGCTTGAAATTACTCTCTGATTTGTAAAAATAAATATGAAACAGAATAGAAAGAAACGTCATGAGACTTAGCCACCTTAAAGCTGGCAATGTTGTTTATATAATTGTGTTAATTTCTTGTGATAATTCTGTGTAATAATTGAGTATTAAATATTTGGAATAAGTTAAATGAATTCAATTGCCTACATGGGAAATGAGATATAAAACATTTTAATTAAATGCTTTTAATGTAGTAGTTCTTAAAACTTGTTTAAACAACATTACCATTAAAAGGGGTCTTTAAAATGTTAATTGTCGCTAGGTTCGTATTTTGAATAGTTAAGCCACCCAGTTCGTGGTACTTTGTAAGTTATGCAGCCCAGGGAAACTAGTAGACTGGCTATACCTTGGTTTTCTTCTCTATATAATGGGAATAATATTTAGGGGTGATACCTACTTAAATGAGGTAGTGTATATAAGGTGATTTAAAAAAGTATAGTAATCAGGGCTGGCTGGTTAGCTCAGTTGGTTATAGCAGGTTGTTATAACACCAAGGTGTTCTGGCCAGTGCCAAAAAAAAAAAAAAAGTATTGTAATCAATTAGTAAATGAGAGCTGCTATTACTGTTATTTTTTCACCGTCATAGTTATTTTCCTCCTCACTTTCTCTAAGTGTGATATAGATTTGTCATATTGTTTTTATGTTCTTCCCATTATAGGCTGAATATAAAAAAGCTGTAACCACGAATCAGTGGCACCGCAGATTAGAGTTTCCAAGTGGAGAGACAATTGTTATGCACAATCCAAAGGTAATGATGCTGTTTAAGATATTAAAATGTTAGGGGCCGGCCCGAGGCTCACTCGGGAGAGTGCGGTGCTGGTAACAGCAAGGCCCTGGGTTCGGATCCCATATAGGGATGGCCGGTTAGCTCGCTGGCTGAGCGTGGTGCTGACAACACCAAGTCAAGGGTTAAGATCCCCTTACTGGTCATCTTTAAAAAAAAAAAAAAGATATTAAAATGTTAGGTTCATTTTAGTAATTATTTTGCTGTATGTGTTTGATAAATGTTCATTTTTAGTAACTTCCGTAGTGGGGATATATTTATAACGAGTGCATTGCTTTTAAAATAGTTTGCTATAGTTCACATTGATCATGGAAACAAAAGCAATTTAAATTTTTTTTTTTTTTTTTTTTTTTTTTTTTTTTTTTTTTTTTTTTTTT
>NW_007728403.1:179211-191402 GCF_000696425.1 Galeopterus variegatus
GGCGTGAGCGCTGCCGCGCTTCCCAAGCGGCGCACTATCCAGTGCGCCGCTGGGCCGGCCCCAGCAATTTAAATTTTTCTCATGAAGTTTCTGTTCACGGCAGCATGTTAACCAAAGCTTGGTATGTACCACTGAAATAAATTTTTTTACTTAAAATCAGAGGTTGCCCAGCTTTTTCTGTGTAGGGCCACAGAGAAAATATTTAACACTTTACAGGCCATGTGGTCTCTGTTGCAGGTACCAACTCTGTCATTATGGTGTGAAAGCAGCAGGGATAATATGTAAACTAAAGGGAATGATATTTTCAATAAAACTTTGTTTCCTTTCTTTTTTTTTTTTCTTTTCTTTTCAAAAGATGACCGGTAAGGGGATCTTTTTTTTTTTTGTCTTTTTTTGTCTTTTTTTGTGCCCGGCAACGGATCGCAACCCTCAGTGTCGTGCCCGCACCGGACCGGGACCGGCAACGGGATCGCAACCCTCGGTGTTGCCCCCGCTCCTCGCTTAGCCAGTGAGCGGCCGGTCTGTATGTGGGATCCGAACCCTCGGCGGGAGCGCCACTGCGCTTCCCAAGCGGCGCACTGTAGCAGTGCGCCACCGGGCCGGCCCAGGTAAGGGGATCTTAATCCTTGACTTGGTGTTGTCAGCACCAGGCTCAGCCAGTGAGCCAACTGGCCATTCCTATATGGGATCCGAACCCGTGGCCTTGGTGTTATCAGCACCGCACTCTCCCGAGTGGGCCACAGGCCAGCCCTCCTTTCTTTTTTTGGCAGCCGGTCAGTGTGAACTGAACCCTTGACCTTGGTGTTATAACACCACACTCTAACCAACTGAGCTAGCTGGCCAGCCCAAAATTTTGTTTCTAAAAACAAGTGATAGGCCAATTTGTCCTGCAGGCCATAGTTTGTCTATGCACCATTGATGATAGTTTTTATTAAGCTTTCAAGTAAAAATGTGTCCTTTCTCTTTTTATTTATATTGTCTCCACTTTTTCTTGTTTTTTAAAAAATATTGATTAGTGGTGTTCTGATTCATTTATTTTCCATACTTAATTTCTCCAAGCTCCAGGTACTTCACCTGCAATAATATTTACCTTCCAGGGTCATGTTTTTGATGAAGTAAGGTGATTTATGTGAAAGCATCTAGCACAGGGCTTGCCACACAGTAGTTTCTCAGAATATAGGCTTTTATTTATTTATTTCTACAGAAAAGTGTAAAAGAAAACAAAAACAACTCATAATCTAATCACTTCTGTAGTCCTTATTGATACTGAAGTAAAAATAAAAACATATTCATATGCCAACAAAATTTAAACTGTACAAAAAGGTATCAAGTGAAAAATAAAAGCCTTCTACGTCTGCACTCCCTATTTCTCCTCTCCATGGTAACCACTCTTAACCTTTTGTTTTTTATACAAACACAAACATTTTGCATACCATTATATATATATTTAGCTTTTTTTTTTTTTGTCTTTTTTCATGACCGGCAACGGATCGCAACCCTCAGTGTCGCGCCCGTACCGGACTGGGACCGGCAACGGGATCGCAACCCTTGGTGTTGCTCCCGCACCTCGCTCAGCCAGTGAGCAGCCGGTCTGTATGTGGGATCCGAACCCTCGGGCGGGAGCGCCGCCGCGCTTCCCAAGCAGCGCACTGTAACAGTGCGCCACCAGGCCGGCCCTATATTTAGCTTTTTTAAATAAAAATTTCTGTGTGACGCAGGGCTGAGTTTAATACAGTTGATTTAACAGAGTAGATTTCTTCCAAAAAGTGCTAGGTTTTTGTCATTGAAATTGAATTTGTAAATTAATTGGGAATCTTGCCATTTAAAGGATTTTTGCCTTATCTGTTTTTATAAGGTAAAGACTCATCAATTGCAGGTAACCAGCCCTTGATTTCTTATGTGTAATCTTGGAGTTTTATGTCAGATTTTTTTTTTGGTCTTTTTTTTCGTGACCGGCAACGGATCGCAACCCTCAGTGTCGCGCCCGCACCGGACTGGGACCGGCAACGGGATTGCAACCCCCGGTGCTGCCCCCGCTCCCCGCTTAGCCAGTGAGCGGCCGGTCTGCATGCGGGATCCAAACCCTCGGCGGGAGCGCCGCCGCGCTTCCCAAGCGGCGCACTGTAGCAGCGCGCCACCGGGCCAGCCCCTATGTCAGATTTTTAAATCAACTTATACTACTTCTCATTTCCTTGTATGATTTTCCAACATAAGTGTTAGAAATAATGGAATTGTTTTGCTTAATTTTGATGGTTAATGAACACTAGCAGTCTCTTACAAAATTGGTTTTGGGGGAATAGTAGTAGTACTTGATTCATAAACTATCCATACTGTGAAGTGTAATTTATTATGTACTGAAATAAATTCCTTAGCCTGTGGTGGAATATAATTTGTTAATGAGCTGTGTCATAATTCTGTTGTATCTTGAAGGTTATTGTTCAGTTCCAGCCTTCCTCAGTGCCAGATGAATGGGGGACCACACAAGATGGACAGACAAGGCCCAGGGTTGTAAAGCGTGGAATTGATGATAACCTTGATGAAATTCCTGATGGTGTGTATAATTTTTGAAGGACTGAGGTGTTGCTTTGTGTTGCTTCATCCCACATGGATTTGTCACCCCACTTCCCCTGGGTGATGGAGATGCAAAGGATTACTCAAAGCCCATCTCTTCTGAGCAGTGAGAAGCCCCGAAGTGGTTAAATTCCCTGGGAATGCTCAAGCAAGAGCCAACCCTTCCATTTGAGAAAATAATGCCGAATTGGGGTTCTCTTCCTGCATTTATTTTCCAGACCAGGAAGTTACAGGAAGAGACATAGGTGGGGTTATAGTTTAACAGTATAGGCTGGTAACTTTCAGTGAAACAAGCCAGATGACATTCCAGTAGACGATTAAGTGTTCTTATCAGCACAAGCTTGGTCTTAGCAAACATTCCTTCTTACAGCAATTTCTCAGTATCTTTACATAACAATCAGTAACTAGTCTGTCTTTGACCCAGCAACTCAAGATGTGCCACAACTCTGCTGTGCCACAAATCTTTATCTTACATCAGAGACTTATAGCCTGAGGAAAATTTCCAGTCCTCTACAAGGTCAATATTTGAAACTGCAAGACTCTGGAAAACCAGGCCCTGTAAAGTTCGTATGCTTTTTAGTATATTCCACACTGAGGTTTTTTTTAGTTGTCTCTATTTTAGCATTATTCTTTAGAACAGTGAAAAAAGAAACACAGTTATTAGGATTACCTGCCATAGCATGCAGGTATCAGCCAGTTTGGTTCATGTCTGGCTTTTTGATTTTATCACCTTTATATCTTTATTTTTTAATTCAAAATTTTGTTGAAGATCCACAAACCACATAATATGGACTCTAAAATATGTATTGTTGCAGAGAAGCACTTGGCTGGTTGCAACAGAACTTTAGCAATACTTTTGGGCTTGCGTTTCCATGCCTCACTAGTTTGTATTACTCTAGTGCGGTGATTGATGAACTTCTCCTGTAAGGGGCCTGCTAGTGAGTATTTTAGTATTTGCAGGCCATCGGACTCTGGTAGCTACTCAACTTTGCTGTTGTAGTGTGAAAGCAGTTATAGACTGTATGTAAACAGATGGGCATAGCCATGTTTCAGCAAAACTTTATTTATAAAAACGATAGAGGGCAGGATTTGGCGCATGGGCCGTATTTGCCAGCCCGTGCTCTAATGTATGTGCTTTGGTTTTTCTTATTATACCACTTAAGAATGGATTTTATTTTGACAATACTTCATGTTTCATTGTCTTACAAAATTATAAAGTAAATAGGTGCTCATGAAATCTGAAAGAAGTAATTAGAGTAGAAAAAATAATACATTTAACTTGAAGATGTACCTTTAGTATTTGTGAATCTAACCAATCAAGGGGAAGGATTTTGGGGAACAATTTTAAAGTTTTATATTGGCAAATTGCTTCTCCGTATGGGGCTTAGGGCCCTGAGGAATTCCGAAGCAGTCAGAAAGTTATGGAGCCTCCATAGGTACAAACTGCTGGTCATCATATGTTGATAGCCTCTAGGAATAGAGCCTGCTTCCTCTACCTCTTGGTCTAGTTCACTGTTATTTGCCAAGATGGACTGATTGTTCTTCTAATTTGGTAGAAGGTAGCGAGGCTTATTTGCTTGGAAGGGTCATGAATTTCTTTGACAAGTTTGTGATGACAAAAGGGATATCTAGAATATTGCTATTTAATTAAGAAAACCCAAATTCCCAGGTTTTATGTATGTATGTTTTTTTTATAGGGGAAATGCCTCAGGTTGATCATTTGGTGTTCATGGTACATGGCATCGGACCTGTGTGTGACTTACGCTTTAGGAGCATTATTGAATGTGGTAAGTGTTAGTCATATTTTATTTTATGGAATGCTCTGAGAACTAATAGAAGAGCTTTTTTTTTTAAAGATGACTGGTAAGGGGATCTCAACCCTTGGCTTGGTGTTGTCAGCACCACGCTCAGCCAGTGAGCCAACCAGCCATCCCTATATAGGATCCGAACCTGTGGCCTTGGTGTTATCAGCACCGCACTCTACCGAGTGAGCCACAGGCCGGCCTTAGAAGAGCTTTTAAGTATTTGTTTTTAGGATAGTTTCCAGCTGTGTACTACTTGCTGAGGAGCTGTATGAGATTTAAGTGATTATTGGGAAATATTAATTTGTACTTGATTTGCTCTTATGAGATATATAACTCATAAAATCCTAGACCCTGAAGAATTAGAAGGAGTCTAGGAAATCATTTAGCCTTTTTGGGAGACAAGGAAATAAACCCACTAGACAGTTCTGTACAATTTTACAGATACATTTAGAAGTTAAATACAGCAATATTTTCAGTGAAGTCTTAAAAGGGTAGCCATATTTTGGAAGTATTCAGTAAAAGGGTATGTGAGTAGTAACAGTTAACATAAGAAGTAAAAGTCACTTTTATAGTTTTTATTATTCCTTAATGCTACTAAATGTGTCAGCCTCTGCGTGCACACTTCCGGCAACTAGGAGTACCTGTGCATTGAACTGAGTTAGTTGTGAGACGTTATTTTAATAGGACCATGAATCTGCCTTAAATTTTTGACATTTTATGTCTGTATAATAATAGTTCATATTTATTGAATACTTAGTATGTGCCAAGTACCTTGCATGTATTGTATTATTTAGCTCTCACAAATGAACGTTTGGGGGTATAGTGGTACCACTGTTATCCCCACTATTAGGTGAGGAACTGAGGCTCAGTAGGTAATTTAAGCTCTCCTGTATGAAGAGTCTTGAAGCCAAGATCATAAGGCAGTGGTTTGATTCCATAGTCTTTATCCAAGGTACCATGCCTCTCAGTAGTGGTAGTTAAACTAATGTTTTCCAGGCACTTGTATGTTCCCCTAAAATAATGAAAAGAAAAGAGCTTCCCAAAGGTTGGTAATTATTATTTTACTAATTTTGTCATCATTATTATTTTTCTTTTAAAAATGTATCTTTCTGTTATGAACAATTAACTAGCATATTTGAAGTAATTGCTACCTAGCTATCAAGCTAGGACAATTTAATCAATTTATCTCCCCCCCCCCTTTTTTTTTGTAGTGGATGATTTTAGGGTGGTTTCTCTCAAATTGCTGCAGACACATTTCAAGAAATCTTTAGATGATGGGAAAGTAAGCAGAGTGGAGTTCCTTCCAGTTCATTGGCATAGTTCCTTGAGTGGGGATGCCACTGGTGTTGACAGGTTTGTAGATGTAGATAACTTGTTTTTCAGATTAGTCAAACTTAGATTGAAAATTCAAACCATAATATGAAATAGTTTATTATGACTTCAACAAATATGTTTTTTAAAAAATTTATATACTTGCTCTGATATATGATTAAATACTGACTATAAAGTTTACATGCTACTTTTCTGTGTGTGTGTACATACATATTTATGTATTCCTATTGTAAATATTTAGGAGAATCTAAGAAATTTTAGCTGGCTTTAAAATACAGTTCTAGGGCCGGCCCGGTGGCTCACTCGGGAGAGTGTGGTGCTGATAACACCAAGGCCCCGGGTTCGGATCCCATATAGGGATGGCCGGTTCGCTCACTGGCTGAGCGTGGTGCTGACAACACCAAATCAAGGGTTAAGATCCCCTTACCGGTCATCTTTTGAAAAAAAAAAAATAAATAAATAAAATAAAATAAAATACAGTTCTAACTATAGTGGGTTGTCCTGTATAGCACCCCTGGCCTCTCCACCCACTAATTAACAGTACCAGGCCCTCTATCACCATGTGACAATCAAAAATGTCTTCAGAAATTGCCACATGTCTCCTGTAGGGTAGAATCATACCTGGTTGAGAACCACTGATTTAGATGATTGTTTCTCAGTGGAGATGTTCCTGACAGGACAGTTTTTTGTTGTGCAAGACAGTTACATTGCAGGCCATTTAGCATCCTTAGTTGAAATGCCACTAAATGCTAGCAGAGCTTATCAGGCACTGTGACAACTAAAAATGCCCCACTCAGTTTTGAATACTCCTAGTTGAGAACCAAAAAAATAAGTAATATTTATGCTGGCACACAGGGCAAGTAACATGTCTAGATTTTAGTGAGCATCATGATGTTCCAGGGAACATGGTTTAATAAAACTAATCCTACAATCAGCATTCTGTCCATGTTAGAGGGTATTTTTTTTCTCTGTGGATGTTCATGAACTTCATTTTGCTCATTCTCAAATCAGGATAGGATTTCATTCCATGTAGCATCTTTCTTACCCCATTTGACATTCGTTTTTATCTTTTCCACCATAATTTTTGTCAGATGTCCATATTTCTAGTTAATTGGAAGAAAAATGGAAGTGTAGGCATTACTTTTAAAAATAAAACTAAAATCTTAGCATATGACTTATTTTACATAGCAGCTCTTCAGAGAATCTCAAAATTCATAGTACGGTTATGGACACAAATAACTTTTTTTGCTTTATCTTGTTTTATTTATAACAACTGTTTATAGAATCAACTTGTAATTAGCCTATAGAGTTTTTTACTCAGTTTTTTCAGGAGTCAGAATCTACACTTTTAAAAATCCATAGATTTAACATGGATATTGACTGAATATACTTTTTTTTCCTTTTTAAACAGGAACATCAAGAAAATCACTTTACCAAGTATTGGTCGGTTTCGTCACTTTACCAATGAAACCTTGCTAGATATTTTATTTTATAATAGCCCCACCTACTGTCAGGCAATTGTGGAAAAAGTAGGAATGGAGATAAACCGTCTACATGCACTTTTTATGAGTCGGAACCCAGACTTCAAAGGAGGAGTCTCTGTTGCCGGTCACAGTTTAGGTAAAACTGTCAAATATATATACATTTTAAACTTAATTTTTGTTGAGTCATCAGTGCTTTCAGCGTGGTTGACATTGTTAGTGCAGATTTAGAATTACAGATCTTAAGTTTTATGAAGGGTGGAAATGAATGCTTTGAATTTAGTTTCTGCCTTTGCTATTCACCTCTAGTATTACCTAGGAATACTATATATTTTAATTTATTCTCCTGTTTGATAAAACAAGAATTTGATTATTGGGTCTTGGTTAACATCTAAGTTTTATATGACTTCTGCCTGGGACTTTGGAAAAAAAACAGAATTTTTTTTAGTGTTATAAAAGCACCTAATACATCATAAACAAAATGCTTCTTTTTCTTAGGTTCTTTAATATTGTTCGACATCCTGTCTAATCAAAAAGATTTAAATTTATCTAAGTCTCCTGGGCCTCTTGCTGTTGCTAATGGAGTTATGAAACAGCCACACTTTCAGGAAAGGCAGGTATGTCTGCACGTGGTCCAATTAGCATTTAGATTTAGAGTTGGAGCTGAACAGTTTTCCAAAATCTGAACTGTTTCCTAAAACTTTTTATATATCAAAATACACTGAGGTTTAGAAGTGTAATGGAATCATATGGCTGGTTGTTTGCGTTTCTTACTCCTATTATGAATTACAAATTTAAAGTGAAAGTTTGTGATTTTTTAAAATGTAAACTAAATTATTGTAGGAAGTGGGAGCATGATTGGTTTATTAAATTCATATCATTTTCAGAATATGCAAACTTTGGATGGCAAAGTACCTAAAATTATGTTTTGTCTATAAAACAAAATTGTATAAGATTTTTTATAGATTAGGAGATATTATATGGGAGTTTTTCTGAGCTTTGTAATGTTTCCCCTACTTTTTTTTTTTTTTTTAAGATGCTCGAAGAGCCAAAGATGACTTTGGATGAGTCGTGTGACCTTGATGTTGAAAATGAAGAAGTTCTAACTTTGCAAGAAACTCTGGATGTACTTAGCCTCTCTGAATATGTTAGCACTTTTGAAAAGGAAAAGATTGATATGGAATCTCTGGTATTGATTATTTGATTCATTTTTGCTTAAATTGTTTTTCCTATGTATAAGATTGGAAATTAAGAATGATTTAGACACTCTTACATTAAAATACTTTCCAGATAAGGTAGAGACTTGAGTTTAAATAATTGAAAAACACAGGAGAGTTCTTTTTTTAGACTTTGGGAGGGCTTTTCTAAGTAGGACACAAAACCCAGAAGCCATAAAAGAAAAAAATATTGCATAGCAGTAAACACTATAAACAACATCTAAAGACCAGTGATAGATTAGGAAAAATATTTGAAACACATATTGTAGACATTGTTTCCCTAATACTCAAAGCTTCTACAAATCAGTTACAGAAAGACCATCAACATGGTAGGTAAATAGGCAAAGAATATAAACAGATGATTTACAGAAAAGAATAGCAAATGGCTTTTTTTAAAAAAGATGACTGGTAAGGGGATCTCAACCCTTGGCTTGGTGTTGTCAGCACCATGCTCAGCCAGTGAGCCAACTGGCCATCCCTACATAGGATCCGAACCCGTGGCCTTGGTGTTACCAGCACCGCACTCTCCCGAGTGAGCCATGGGGCTGGCCTTGCAAATGGCTTTTTACTATATGAAAACTTGTAAGAGAAATACAAATTGAAAGTGCAATGATGGGCTGGCCTGGTAGCTCCCTCAGGAGAGTGCGGTGCTGATAGCGCCGAGGCCGTGGATTTGGATTCTATATGGGGATGGCTGGTGCACTCGCTGGCTGTGCATGGTGCAGACAACACCAAACCAAGGGTTATGATCCCCTTACCGGTCAAGAAAAAAAAAAAAGTGCAATGAAAAAATTTTATTCTATCAGTTTGACAAAAATAGAAAGTTTGATAATATACTACGTGGCCAGGATGAGGGGAGGTGTAGGCACTGTTATATATTGTCGGTCAGAGTGTAAATTGTTACAACCTGTATGGAGGGCAGTTTGGCAAAATCTTTTAAAATATAAAAATTACATACCCTTTGCTCCAGCAATTTCACTGCCAGGAATACTTCCTATAGAAAAGTATTCACATAAGAATGTTTGTAAGGATACTCACTGCAGCAGTTTGTAATATAGTAAAACATTAGAAACACCTTTAGCGTCCACTAGTAGGGCACTAGTTAAATCACTTGTGGTGCATCCACATAATGGAGTACCCAGCAGCTGTTGAATGAATGAGATGGTGTCAGAGATACTGATCTCTAAGATACATTACATGAAAAGAGCAAAAGTTCAGTGTTGTTTGCTCAGTAGGCTACACACACACACACACAGACACACACAGAATAACATGTTGATGCTTTGTATATGTGAGAGATCTTTGCAATGAGAGGAAATTGCTAGCAGTTCCTGCTGAGAGGAAAGTTGGGTGGTTGGGACAGGAGTGGAGGGGAGAGACTTCATTGTGTGCCTGACTATAGCTTTGGAATTTTGTACAAATTTTCTGTTAAAAATTACTAGGTAGGGGCCGGCCCGGTGGCGCACTGGAGAGTGCGCCGCTTGGGAGTGCGGCGGTGCTCCCGCCGAGGGTTCAGATCCTATGTGGAGACCGGTTCCCGCTCCCTGGCTGAGCGCGGTGCGGGTGCAACACTGAGGGTTGCGATCCCGTTACCGGTCAGTAAAAAAGACAAAAAGGAAAAAAAAAAATTACTAGGTAGAATGATTTAGATATGGAGGCCTGAGATTTTATAGCCAAACAAATCTATGATTTAAAAACAAAAAAATCAACTTTTTGAAAATTGACTGGCTCTTAGATTGCTTTACATGATGTGATTTCTTTTTCTAATTTTTGTATACCAGTGTCAGTTCACCTGCCACTAATTTGATTAATTAATGTGCTTGTTTGTTTCCTTCTAAAGTTTATGTGTACAGTTGATGACCTGAAGGAAATGGGGATACCCCTTGGACCCAGAAAGAAGATAGCTAACTTTGTAAAACTTAAAGCAGCCAAACTGGTAAGATTCATCTCTGCCCTCAAGAAAAACAAAAACTCGTGTGTGACCAGAGATCATTTCTATTTTTGAAATTTTCGATACCACTGTGGTTAGGCAAGTTAGTTTGCTCCCCACCTAGGGCACAATAATGGAGCTAATGGAAGCCCAGACTTTGGAGTCAGTCAGAATTGGGTTTAAATCCAAATTAGTGTAACTGACCATTCTGGTTTTCTTGGGACAGAAAGAGTTCCCAGGACAAGGACTTTCAGTTTTAAAACTGATATTTGAGGATTTCCTGGTGTAAAAACTGGTTAAGTCCTGGGCAGATAGATAAGTTGTTTGCCCTGATTCCCAGTTCATACTAGCTACATATTTGTGAACAGTTTGCTTAATTTTTCTAATCCTTGGTTTCCTTCATTTCTTTCTTTCTTTTTTTTATTTTTATGGAGTCTGGCTAGAATGGGGATCCTAGCCCAGTTTCCTTCATTTCTAAAATGAGAGGGATACACACACACACACGCACAAAACAAAGCACAGGGATATAAGGAATCTTTTGGAAGTAATAGGTTTGGTTATTACCTGGAGGGTGGTGATGGAATCACATGTGTATGTGTATGTCCAAACTTATGAAATTGCATTCATTAAATATGTGCACTTCTTTGTATATCAATTATACCTTAGTAAAGCTGAAAGAAAAAAAAATGCAAGTGACAATTTCTTCCTCATAGGGTTGGAGTGAGCATGAAATAATGCATGTGAAGCTTAGCACCCAGGAATAACTATGTCTCTTCCCAATCCTCTCACCATCTAAAGAGATGAGGAAGCACACACATCTCATTAAATGGCCAGAGAGCGAAAATTCCTAACAATACAAAATAAATCAACAACTAAAAAACATTAAAAAAAAAATAACTGGGAAAAACTTAGTTGTTTTATTTAATTTTAATTTTTTGATCAAATTAATTTTATAGAGATTTTCTAATTAGTTAGAAAAATTAGATAACGATTAAGGTGGCTATTTTATTATTAACATGGTCTTTGATGATACTTCCATCTTTTGATCTTCTGTGGTTCTATTATTTGTGCTACTTATTTGGAATTTAACATATGCCACTTTATGTGGCATATGGCTATTAAAGTCATAGGACTGATTTTTTTATGGATAGCTTAAGGATTGAGTCATTCACCATTTTATAGAACATCTCTTAGGTCAGGCACTGTGCTCAATTCTTGGGTTGTGGAGATAAATCAAGAGTACACAGTCTAGTTGGGATAGAGTTGACTATAAATGACAACACATCAGTCCCATGACAGTGCGGTCATTGCTGTCTATAGCCAGATGAGGGGTGGAAGTTCTGGCTTGTTCAGAGAGGCCTGGGATTGGTGAGAGAGAGAAGACTTCCCCAAGGTGTTGGTGCTTGAGCTTAATGGAGGGGTAGAATCAGAGGAAATGGCCTTCCAGGAGCAGGCATGTGTTTTCCTATAGCTGAAACATTAGATGAGCTAGGAATGCAATAGGATAAGAGAGTTCCAGAGGCCTGAATGGCGGGTGTGGAAGTTTGGATTTTCTTGTGTAAGGGAATGGCTCTGAAGTGTGTTCTTATGGCTGTGAAGTTCATGATGCTTTTAAACAAACATGAAATGCCGACCTGCTTATTAATTCTTTTTAAAAAAAAATTATTTATTATTATTTTTACATTCTACGATGTTGCTGTGGAGCAGTTGTGGGGGAGGGGGAGAGGAGAAAAGGGAGGAGGAGGGGGGTGGGGGGATGGTCGAGGCCTGTGGCACCCCTGTCATTCTGCCAGGGGAGATTATGGGGCTTCCAGTGGCAGCTTGGTTGTGGCTGGGCTGGGTGTGGGTTTTATTG
>NW_007728403.1:191603-227842 GCF_000696425.1 Galeopterus variegatus
GGGGGGGGGTATGTGGCTGGGGCCCTCAGCCCCCCACTGTCCCAGCCTGCTTATTAATTCTATCACAAATTATGGTTAAGCACCAAACCATCTATTTAAAATAGTCTAAATTTTAATTTTAACTTTTTTTTTTTTTTAAAGATGACCGGTAAGGGGATCTCAACCCTTGGCTTGGTGTTGTCAACACCATGCTCAGCTAGTGAGCCAACCGGCCATCCCTATATAGGATCCGAACCCGTGGCCTTGGTGTTATCAGCACCGCACTCTCCCGAGTGAGCCACGGGCCGGCCCTAATTTTAACTTTTTTAGAAATTAAAACATTAAAAAATATATGCCATAAACCACATTATAAAATTTCAGCTGTGAACGCATATGTCTGTAATAAATGAATTTTTGAGTGTATTGACTCTTTTCCAGTTTTCCATTAACATTTGCTTTCTTTTGCTATTAGCTGGGGCCTACTGGTTGGTATGGAGTACTGAAAGCAAAAAAATGTTGGAGCAAATCTTAAAGTTGTAACAAATCTATTATCAACTTGATTTTATATTCCTGTTATCAGGCCACACTTTCATTTTAGCAGCAGTGAACCTCTTGTTTTAGTTTCTGAGGAGATGTTTGAGAACCTGCTGTAGGCCGATGGGGCAGTGAGGGCAGGACAGGTTTGTGGTTGGGTTTGCATTCTAGAGAGTTTGCTTGGTTACAGTGCAGAGATGGAGGTGGAAGAGCCTGTGGGAATCTCTTATCATAGTCATTGTAATTGTGTAGTGACTGAGTGAGAGGTGATAGGGGTATAAACTAGGAGATGGAAAGGAATGGAGCAACTCAAGACATTTTAGATGTTGAACAAACAGTATTTAAGTGTTGAGAAAGGTTATTAGTTTGGCAATTAAGAGGTATCTCTTTCATGTCATTTTTCCTGTATGTTGAGTCATTCTATAATTCCAGTTTACAAAGAGCTCTTCACCTCACTTGAGCCCCACAGCAATTGCTTCAGAGATGCCCAGGTATTAATCTCTGACAGGCATGGTGGTCAAACAGACTGGGAAACAAGCATGCTAGTTCCTGTATGTCAGGCTGGGTGTCCTATGCGTGAAAACATTTGTCTCCATGTATGCATCAGTGAAGCAAAAGCCTGTAAAAAAGATTTACACAAGAAATGAGAAGCTATGTTTTCAGGCCCTATGTCATGTCCCTAATTTTATTCTGTAATAAAAGGAAAAGTAGATAAGTGTTCTATAGTTCTTTAAAAATTTCTAGGAGCCTGGTTTATAGACTTGAATATATAAATTATGGCATTATAAGAGTGTTTTGAAGTGAGTAAAAATCTATAGAGTGATTTTGTTTTTTAAATTCAAAAGTAATTGCCTTTGGATGAACCATGAAACTTTCTCAGCGGATTGCTGTTGATTGTTCTGCATTTCTTACAGATAACAAGGTGCTGCCAGACAGATAATAAGATAAGATGGTTTGTCCTATTGACTTACTGTAGCTGAAATAACCCAAATTAGCCAATTATTTTATAAAAAGGAGATCAAATATTTGTGGCCTGTATGCTTTTTTTCCCTTGAAAACCATCTTAGAGATTTTCAGTTGAGAAGGAATTGTTTTTACGTTGGGAATATTAATAGTCAAGTATGTGTATGTTGGTTCATTTAGTTTTAAAATTATTGCTAATTTAGGGGAACAAAACAGCTCTTAGCAGTAGGACAGTTTATGATCTCTTTTGACAGCTGTTTTAGAAATTTAGAATGTTAAGTTCTGTGAATATCGGGGGAGGTACTTTTAGATGAGGAAGCAACTTTAAACTGAATAAACCTGAAAATGTTCCTCATTTTGGATTTGGGTTTTAATCTTGTGCTACCTCTAAAGGGCAGAGGTAACCAAGCCTTCCAAAAACATTAATAGTGGAATCATTTATAAGCTGGCTGACTGAGAGTTTTCTTTTTCTTATGTTGCCTTTTGATTTAACAAGTTGGACTTCTTTCATGATTTCCTAGTATTTGGAATTAATTAATAGATAAGACCAGTTTGGCCAACTGTTTTGTTTATGCACTGTTGATAGCTATAACAGAAACTGAAACACGTGCTTGTGGGGAGTAGACAAGTCCACCCATGGCAGCTGTTTACATTGCTGCTATATTGAGGGATAATTATAAACCAGTGTGAATTTGTCTCATTACAGAGATAACTCCTTTTATATAGATGCCCCCAAAGTTTTGTTTATTTACCTGTGGGAATGGATAGATATTAAAGTGTTTGTTGTAATAAATTTGACAGTTGTATATACCTGTGTAATCACCACCTAAAATAAGAAATAGAACATTTCTATACTTCAAGTAGCTTCCTCATGTTTCCTTCTAGTTAACTCCTCCCACCATACAACTACTTTTCTAATTTCTATCACTTAGAATAGTTCGCCTATTCTACAAGTTCATATAAATAGAATCAATAATATGTACTCATTTGTATCTGGCTTCTTTTACTCAAAGTATTATTTTTGAGATTCATCTAATAATGGTCAATTCTTAGATTTAATTGTAGCTGTTTTGTCATGTATTTTCTTTGCTTCTTAATCCTTTTTCCTTAAGAATTTTAAAGCAAATTAAAAGCATCATATCATTTCTTCCCTAAATATTTAGTATGTGTCTCTAAAGAGGACATTTTCTTTTCTTTCTTTCTTTCTTTTTTTTTTTTTCTTTTTTTCCGTAAAATCTTAAAAAGGTTAATTTTATTAATTGGTCATAAATGCAATTTCCATTCCTTATGTTATATACTTTAATCTGAACTAATTCAAATTTTTTATTACTTTAAAACGTTATGAGTGGCTCTGGAGTTATAAATACACTGCGTTAAAAATATCCCTTTCATAGCAGTTCAAGCATCACAGACCACCCCACCCTCTCCAGTGGAAAATGCCGAGCATCCCACACAAAGGTTTCCCACTCATGGGCCCCATTTCTGCCTAATAGCAAGTTATTTGCTCTGCCACATCTGATTTCAGACCATTAGACTTCATGTTCATCCTTAGGAACTGTGATCTGACCTGCCCCTCTAGCTTTCTGTGCCCAGTGCAGGAACCTCGATCTGTCTCTTGCCTCTTGAAATCCAACTCTTGCTCCAGCACGTGGCCAGTGCAAACCCCACCACCCAGCTGGGGGCATGGGAGGTTGGACTGAAAAGGACATTTTTCTAATAACCACAATGTTGTTATTATGCCTAAGAAATTACTAATTATTCCTTGATATTGAGGTAGCATGTTTCATATTGATCACTGAGAACTGAACTTTTCCTCAAGATGATGTTATAAAATTTTGTTATTTTACAGGAACACAAAAAAGCAGCATCAGAAAAGAAGGCAGCGATGGCCACATCAACAAAAGGACAAGAGGAAATTGCTCAGAAAACTAAAGAAATGGCTTCTCTTTCCTCAGAAACTAATGAGTCAAAGAGGAAACTTCCAGTTGGTGCTTATGTTTCTTCTGTGCGTGTTGATTATGAGTCTTTCGAAGTTGGCACAGGACAGGTAAGTTTGCATATTGACTAGAGCTACATATTTTATGTCGGAATCATACATCTTTATTATTTAGGTTGGCATAAATTTTTAAAATATTTAACATTTATTTGGGGTGTATGGAGAAAACCGATTTCATCTCTTAGTAAAAATTTTATCCTTCTTTCATAATGTTCAAATAAAGGATTGAACATGAGTGGAACATGTTATCCGACTTTTGAAATTGTCTTTATTTCAGTTTTTCCACCACTCATAATTTTACAGCATTAGTCTGTCATAGGTACTAACAACAGAAGTGGTTATAGTTAGAAAATTATGTTCAGAATATCCTTAAATTTGGAATTAGAAGTCCTGGATCTAAGTCCTCATTCGGCCACTCACTGGCTATGTGTTCTTGGGGTAGTCGCGTCACGCATCTGAGCTTCACTGTCATCATCTGAGAAGCGGGCATGATGATTCTTGCCGTACTGCGCTCTTTCACTGGACTTCTGTCTAGTGCTTGGATTTTGCCATTCTTCTTCACTCTCAAGATACCAAAATGACAAAGACACATTTCCTGCCACTGAGAAACAAATGAAAGAGAGTTGTAAACTAGAAATGTCAGTTCTTTCTTTTGAGAGACTACATACAACCTATCCAAAACAGGGGCTCTTTTGGTACAAATTATTTTTCTCATGGAAAGAAACTTGCCTGAACTAGAGAGCATGGTAGTTACAGTAGAGGTAGCACTCACTGAATGCTTAAGATATGCCAAGCTCTGTACTAAGCACATTGTATGGATTAGGTTACTTATTTTTCAAACTGTGGGTTTGGCATTGTTATAATTCCCATTTTATAGATGAGGAAACTAAGACGGAGGTCAGAGAGGTTAAAAATCTTGCCCAGGGTCACACAGCGAGTAAGGAGTGGAAACAGGATTCAGACCCACATGGACTGATTCTAGAGTCTGTAGTTTTACCACATTGATAGCCATAATAAATATACTTTTTATGTGCTGTATATATTATGCTAGATAAGTAAAAGTATAGCCAAAATAACTACAAAGATTTTAAAGAACAATTTTTTATTTCTTTTAAGCTAGCAATATCTGTCTACAAGGGGCATCATCTTTGTTTAGATGCTTTTAAGTGAGTGTTGTTCTAAGAACTTTTGAAAATTGGAAAGAATTTTTGTACTGTGTGATATTGGAATGATCATCTTTTATGGTTATTTGATTCTTTCTAGGTTTCTGTTATTTACAATTCATTAGACTTTGAACCAGAGATTTTCTTTGCCTTGGGATCTCCAATTGGTATGTTTCTTACTGTTCGAGGAGTGGATAGGATTGATGAGAACTACAGACTTCCTACCTGTAAAGGATTTTTCAATATTTATCATCCGGTGAGTGAATTTAATTTACTTTCTGCTTTGAAGAAGATGAAGAACCTGTCATTTTTATCCTAGTAGATTCTCAGGATTTTACTTCTTGGAAATTAAAACCAATTTTGATTTTTTTTTTGTTTTTAAAAGATGACCGGTAAGGGGATCTCAACCCTTGGCTTGGTGTTGTCAGCACCACGCTCAGCCAGTGAGCAAACCGGCCATCCCTATATAGGATCCGAACCCGTGGCCTTGGTGTTATCAGCACCGCACTCTACCGAGTGAGCCACGGGCCGGCCCAAAACCAATTTTGATTTTGTAAGGCTTAGCTCTCTGTCCTGAGAGATATAGTTTGATACTTTCCAATAAACTTTTCCACCAAAAAGCCTTTGTTCAAGGAAATAATTCTGTTGCTTTGCTTGCAAAGAAATTTTACCCATGAACTTGAAAATCTTCTTATAATTTGCCAGTATTTGAGTAAGGTGTGAAAAATATAAAAGTCCCTAGTTTGCCAATTATCCATTTTTCTTACCTGACTGTGGCATATAAACTCAACATACAGCGGCTTTACATTAGTTTCCATTTCTTCTATTTACAGCTTGATCCAGTGGCATATAGATTAGAACCTATGATTGTTCCAGAATTGGACCTCAAAGCAGTTCTCATTCCACATCACAAAGGCAGAAAAAGACTTCATTTAGGTAAAAAGCAGATACCATAAAAACTTGTAATTTTGTGATCCATACTGAATTATAAAAACTTTAATACTAAATTCTTTCTGACAGATTTAATATTATTTAAGAGCCTACAATGTTCAGAAGTTTTTTACTAAGGATTTGGATGAGCTATAAAGAATTTATGAATGCATTCCTTCTCTTTGATGGCATTCTGATTGTTAAGATAATTAAGAATTGGGGGAAGGTGGTAGCAAGGTGATAAGATGCATAATTAGATTTTTGATAGAGTTTGGTTATAATTTTTGGAATTGGGAGAGGAATAACATTTAAACTAATGACCAAACCATCAAGAAATAAACTTGATGTTGTCTAAGTCAAATAAGCTGTTATTTCCTTCCAAACTAGACAAACTTTCCCTGTTAAAAAAAAATTCATTAAACAAATGGATTAATAATTCCAGGTGGGATTTAGATTTCTCTTTTGCATGTTAATGGCATCTACTTATCCCTAGGTTTAAAAAGTTGGGTGGAAGGGATGGGAGTGTGGAGAAGAGAAGAAAAAAGTGATCATACCCTCTCATTTAAAAGTGTGTTTTTTGTCTGTTTTATTAATGTCATGCTTTTTAAAAACCATTTAGCTCTTTTGAAGTGAAAATGAGAAATTTGATAACTCTAAAGGCCTTGAATTCAAATAAGATTAATAGGCAAAAGTAGAAAAAGCAAAGGGGTAGGGGTTTCTTCATTTCTAAATTAGAAGTTTACATTGTGTTGTATTGGAATCTTAAATTCTTGAAACCTTTTCACTATTACAGATAAGAAAAACTGATTTTTTAAAAATCTTGTGGGTCCATTTTTTAACTTACAGTAAAAAAAGCATGTGAATGTGCTTACATTTTTGTGATATATGAACTTTTTTTGGAGAGAGGAAATTTATAGATTTTGGTTGGATCAAGTTTAGACATTAAAAAAAAATGACAGAGTGAGACTCCTTATGACAGTTTAACATGGTGAGGGTTCTTGGTTGGGACACTTCATATATATATTTGATGTTTAAGAGAAGGCAGAAGAGGGTTTAGCCCTTCTGAGAAGAGTATTAACTTTTAATTTTTGTGATACAGAATTCTACCCAGTGGCTAATTAACTTGGTGTGTCATCTTAATCTCTTTAGAGTTGAAAGAAAGTCTCTCTCGTATGGGATCTGATTTGAAGCAAGGTTTTATTAGCTCTCTGAAAAGTGCTTGGCAGACATTAAATGAGTTTGCCCGTGCTCATACCTCTTCAACTCAATTGCAAGAAGAACTGGAGAAGGTAGCCAATCAAATCAAAGAAGAAGAAGAAAAGCAAGTAGTTGAAGGTAAATTTGACGTTCGAGGCATTTTCTAGTACAAACATTGTTTGTGAACATAACACTTATAAATTGTTTAATGATGCTTTTCTTTCTAGTCTTTTTTGTTAAATTGTAGAGGCTCTTCCTATAAAGGAAAATCTGTTATGGTAAACTTACTGTCACATGTGTTACTTCAAAATCCATGTTATCCTTTTTTCTTAGTTTTTACCTGATAGTTACTTGAACTTTTTACTCTGCAATTTTTTGTTTGTTGAGACTCGTAAGGCCAGAGTGCAATATCAGAGTTGAGAACTGAGTTTGTATTCAGGCATTTTAAAGACTCACTCTGAGAAGTTATCTTCCTGATACTGTTTAGCTGTGTTGTTATAGACTTCATATGAATGTCAGGTCATTGTGCCGTGATGTTTTTGACTTTTTCAGATTCTAATTCTATTTCCTTTCTTTCTACAATGCTCTCTCACCCCTTATCTTCACAACTTCTGTCAGCTCGTTGGCTCTTTCTCTCCTCTGTAACCAGCCCCTCTTCCCCTGGCTCTTTGGAGGAATGGGGAGTGAACCTGGTAGCTCCCCAGGTTGCTACGTGTGTCAAGCAGTGTTCTCATTGAGCCCAGAAAGTCAGCTAAAGTCAAAGGATAATGATTAAGTGATTGACTTTGATATTGAAATGATTTAAATTCTAGCAGAAAAGATTGTTGAAAGTCCAGATTTTTCCAAGGATGAGGACTACTTAGGAAAGGTTGGAATGTTAAATGGAGGCCGCCGAATTGACTACGTTCTTCAAGAAAAGCCAATAGAGAGTTTTAATGAATATCTTTTCGCTCTTCAGAGTCATTTATGCTATTGGTAAGTATTCTTAACTTTGATAACGTTTGAGTGGCCTTTAGGTGCTAGCACATACAGCGATTTTAGTTTTAGTGAGACTCTTATACTAATATATTATTTGTTATGGAATATTAATTTGAACTCCTATGTATTCAAAACAGTATATTTTCGCTTCAGTTATCCACAAGATGGCAGTATGTCATCTGCTTTTGACCAGAGACTCGGTACTTGCAGATTTTTTGTAGGGATGTCTTTCACAGTGGGAGTGGTAGGGACTCTGAAAAGCCATTTTTCGTGTATCCCCCCATCATCAACAAGAAGTGCGACACAACTATTTGGCATGCATCCAGTTTTTAAGGGCAGGTCAGAGATTACATTGCTTTACTGTCATTTGCCTTTCTTAAATAGTGTTGAATAAAACAAAAGCTGCATTTCCACCTTTGTGCATAGTGGTTAATTTCTACTGATTGTTTCTTAAGTAAATATGCTTTTCTTTTTCGTAGGGAATCTGAAGATACTGCCCTCTTACTACTTAAAGAAATTTATCGAACAATGAACATTAGTCCAGAACAGCCACAGCATTGATCAGACTTCAGTTTTTCTGTGTGAGTTTATATTTATTGCATGTATAAATTCTAACTGTTTGCATTCTAAAGTCTTTCTTGTGGAGTTGATATTGACTGTGATTTTCTTTTTGTTCTTTTCTGTTTTCCTATGAGTTTTTTTTTTTTTTATTTTTAAAAATTCAGAATAGAGACATTAAGGAGGGGAATTGATTTGTAATATGCATTTCTGACTTACAGTCTTCTTTCTAAATCTGCATAGAATTTGAGTTCTTTTATTTTTAGTTTCTTTTTAAAATCGATTCCCAGGAATATCAGTTAGGAATTCCTTTGGCTATAGGTCACAGAACCCAATTCCCACTACCTTAAACAAATGGAGGTTTAGTTTTCTTCTGAAACAGGAAGGGTTGCTCTGTTAAGGAGCCAGACACCCCGACTGCTTGCATCTTTCTACCTGAGTGTTGGCTCTTGCTGCCTCATAGTTATAAGATGCTCCTATAGTTCCAGACATCATATCTACATTCAAGGCCTGAATAAGGAGAAAGAGCAGTATTGGTCATATCTATCCCTTTTAACTAGGAAAGAAAAAGCATGTCCAGAAATTCTCTCATACCTATTGACTAGGCCTGTGTCCCTTGTCTCCCTCCCACCCAGTCAGTATGAAAGATTGTAAAAGTGATGTTTTAAGCATTCCCAACCTTTATAGAGAGAAAGAATACAGAAGGGGGTTAAATTGGTGATGGGTGAACTTAACCTGCAAGTCACCCATGCTCTATATTCCTAACTGCCCTCCTGGGACACCTGATACCTCCAATTTAAAAAATATGTAGTGTATTTTTTTTTGGCAGCTGGTTGGTACAGCAATCTGAACCCTTGACCTTGGTGTTATAACACTGTGCTTTAACCAACTGAGCTAACTGGCCAGCACAAGTAACTTTTTTTTTTTTTTAAAGATAAAAATTTAAAAGCTTTTGAAAAAGTGAAATATAAAGTGCTGAGCTCTAAATTGCTGAAATCAAAAGTACTTTTTAGAACTGTTCGGTTTTCTAACAGTAGATGATAAGTGAAGATCCCTTCAGCATCTACCTTCTCATTTTAGAGAAGTGACCATCTTTAGTAGGGTTTCCTTAGAGAAATTTTTCTGTGCACATCCAAACAAATATGCATGCATTTTAAAACAAATAGATCTCATTAAATATATTGTTTTGCAAATTGATGTTTTCAGTCAGCCAGACAGCTGGCACAACATTCTGTATTAGCATGTGTAGGTCTTTTTCATTCTCTTTAATGGTTTTACACACGCACGCACGCACGCACGCACGCGCACAGACATACACACACACGGGGTTATGGCTGTATTTCATCTTATTTAGCCAGTTTTCTGTTAAAGAGCATTTAGATCATTTTGGTGTTTTTTATGCTGTATATAAGGGAGTCTTAGTTAACAGAGTAGGAAAAAGGTGTACAAAACCATTTTATAATCAAACTCTGTATCATTTTATCCATGTTCACCATTTCTGATATTATAATAATAAAATAAACTGAGTGTAATATTAAAAACTATTACAGTCTAAATTTTCAATTTAAAATAGTCATTCAGTTGGTTGACAAATATTTATTCAGTACCTACTATGTGCCAGACACCAATTTTCATGCTGGGGATAAGTGGTAAACAAGATTGGATACTCACCTTCAAGGAATTTACCTTCTCCTGGGAGAAGATTGGCAGTAAGCCTGTACTCTAATACATAAGTCAATTTTAAATATTGATAGGTGTACGGATAAGATAAAATAACAGGAAGATGTGGTAGAGAGTGACTGGGGGTTGCTTCCGGGAAAGGCCTCCCTGAATTGATGACATTGGAGTGGTGAGGAGGAGTTGGATGTATGTGGGTATGGGGAGTGCAGGCCAGGCAGGGGGAAGAGCAGCTGCAAAGGTCCTGAGACGGGCACAGACATGTCGTGTTTGAGGGACAGAAAGCAGATCAGTATAGCTAGAGGGTAATGAATGAAGACACAAAGGAGCAGCATGAGTCAGAGAGGTAGGTGGGCCTGGTTGTGAGGGATCTGGTACTAAGTATAATGAAAAATTGGCGGCTTTTAGGAAGATGAGTGACATGATGTTGTTTATACTTTAGGAAGCTTGTTCTGGGCACTGGGTAGAGGGTAGACAATTAGAGGGGCGAGAATGGAGGCAGGGAAAATAGATAAGAGGCTGGTGGTGCCTGTGACTAGGGCTATAGTAGTAGGGGTGTTGAGGTGACTGAATTCAGATCTGTTTTGGAGGTAGAGTTGTTCATGACTTACCCATGAGTTCATTGAGGGTCTGAGGGAAAGAAGAGGTAAGTATGACTTAGGATTTTAATGTGAGCCACTGGTTGGATGGCGGTACCTTTTCCTGGGAAGGCTAGTGGAGGGAGCAGGTTTTTTTTTTCCTTTTTGTCTTTTTTACTGACCGGTAATGGGATCGCAACCCTCGGTGTTGCGCCCACACCACGCTCAGCCAGTGAGCGGGAACTGGTCTCCACATGGGATCCGAACCCTCGGTGGGAGTGCTGCCGCACTCCCGTGCGGCGCACTCTCCAGTGCGCTACTGGGCCAGCCCAGGGAGCAGGTTTTTGAGGGGGTTGAGGTATGATGGATAGGGAATTGCTGTGTGGTAGGGTCTTGTGGGGCTGTTACATGCTGTAAAACAGATACTCTGTACTGAAAAGCAATTTTTGGAAACAATTACAAAATAATAGTGCATTGTACAGAAACCTTAGTAAATACAGAAAAGAACAAGCAGCAGAAGAAATTACCTATAATCTTACCAACAAAAAATGTTAGAAGTTAATCCTTTTAAGCTTTTTTCTAAGTTTGTATACATGTATTTCATATTGTTTGCTATGTTGTAGTGTGTTTTTTCCTCTTAAGGATATATTATATAATTTTCCTGTGTTGCCTACAACATGTATATGTGTGTGGGTATGTATTTACAATATTTGTTTGTTTTTCTGAATGAGTTATACATACATTTGGTTCAGCTTTTAAAAGTGGCAAGTGAAGGATCGCCCTCCTGTAACTCTTCCCCAGTTTCCCTGCCCAGAGGCAGTCACTGTTCCTAGTTTTGTGTATCCTTCTGGGCATCTCCTAATGCATACGTATGTGTAATTTTTTTCCTTTTTAAAAGACAAATAATAGCAAAATTGTCACACTGTTCTTACCATTGTATCTTGGAGATTGTTCCTTTTCCATCCATTCACCCATCCATCTAGTATTTGTTGAGTGCTTTACTAAGTGCCAGGTACTAGTCTAAGTGCTGGAGTTCACAGTAGTGGACTAAAGTCTCTTCCCTCAAGGGTCTTACTTCCTCTGGGCAAGACAGACCAACAGTAAACGATTGAAGGGTGCCAGATGGTAAACAGTGAGTAGCAGGGTGAGGAGGGGAGGAGTGTGTTTGGATGGGAGCAAGTTGCTAGTATACATAAGATAGCAAGGGACACCCTCATTGGTAAAGTATCATTTTAGCAAGTTAGCCAGGTGCATATCTGGGGGAAGAAAATCATTTTCAGGCTGAGAGAAGGATATATATCAGAACATGAGAGCTGCCTCATTCTTGTTAATGTATTCCATTGACTGTTACACTATAATTTGTTTAACTAGTCCCCTGTTGATGGACATTTAGATTATTCTAATCTTTTGTTAGTACTAACAGTACTTCAGTTATACATGATAATTTAATAATTGCGTTGCATTCCATTTTATAGTTCTATTTTTTTATTAAAAAACTTAACTTCTCCCCCATAGTTGGATGTTTAGGTGATCTTCCAAATTTTCACTATTATAACGTGTAGTTTTACATACTTTTCCCACATCTCTGTTTGTTTGGGATAAATTCCTAGAAATAGCATTGTTAGATCTAGGAATAGTGCACATTTTGAAAGACTTTTTGGTCCATATTTATTGCTAAATTACATTCCAGAAAGGCTGCTCAATTTTCACATCTAACATAAATACGTAAGTGCCAGTTTTCTTGCACCATTGCCCACGCTGGGTATTACTGTTTTTTAAACTTTTGCCAATCTGATAGCCAGAAATTGTTATATCATTGTTTTTATTTACATTTCCACTACTAGTGAAGTTGAATATTTTTGGTGTATTTAACCGGCTGATTATATTTCTTCTTTTGTCAATTGCCTGTTCTTGAACTTTTTCCATTTTCCTGGAAGTGTGGGGTAGGGTACTTTGTTTATTCTTGATTTATAATTATGACATTTATGGATATTAACCTTTTGTCATTGTAAACATTTTTTTCCAGTTTCATATTTGCCTTTTATATTTGCTGTGCTTTGGATTTTTGGGGGCAAGTGGAGTAGGGAGCATGTTTTAAAAATATGTAGGCCAGTCTTTTAAGACTAATTATTATTTAGATAATTACATTCATTTTCTTTTAGTTCTTACATGGTTTTTTCACTTGGCTTTATAGTTTAGAAGAGCATGGCATAGAGAGGAATTTAACGTTTTTCTTAAATAGCTAATTGATTTTGCCTGTGTCACATATGGAATAATGTACCTTTTGTCATTGTTCCATGTTTTTGTCATAAGCCAAATATTTTGCAATTGTTTGACATTTTTATTATATGCCCAGAATTTGTTTTCTAGGCTTTCTGATTGACTTATTTATCTGTCTGTCATATTTCATTGATTTCCACATTTTAGCACCTTTAAATTTGGAATGCCTCTTAAAATCAGCTGTGCCTAGATGGATGTTGAGTTATTTTTGAGAGGACATGCATTTTCTTCTGCCAGTTACTGGGGATCCCCACCAACCTAAGTCTGCTTAAGTTAATTTCTGTGCCTGAGATTTTCTTGGATTGTGCTGGTAGTGTGAATTCAGATCACAAAATTTCCAGGCTGGGCAGGATGGTGGTACCAATTCGAATATCAAGGAATTTTTTTCCTCTCTTCACATTGTCATGGAAGAGGTGTGTGGGCTTCTTTGCTGTCCCTTCTGCACGGAGGGTTCTTTTCTCTTACCTCTTAACGAGGCTGTAGCCATTTGGTGTCCGCACTTGTTGTGAGGGTCTCTGTCGTCTTTGAGACTCCCTTTCCTGGGCATCTTTTTTTCATGGTACATAAAACAATGATGCATCTTAGACTGGTGAAATATGATGTTTTAATAATTGTAACTTTATACTTTTTAACATCTGGCAGTACAGGTTCTTAGTATACCATAGTTTTGACTATTATCCCAAATGAATTTTGCAGTGATTTAAGTTCCCCTAATACTCTGTCCCCCAATAAGACAAAGCAAAACAAATAACACCCAAACAATAGTAGTCCTAGGGTTTTGATATCACCTGATACAGAAAACTCAGTAAGAACCTTTTACTTTACTTATGATTTAAACTGTGTTTTATTTCTTCTTATACTTGGCTATAAAATTTGGACAAGAACTTAAGTTCCTAATACTATACTAATACCATAAAATAATTAATGTATTAACAGTCCTTCTATTCTATACATGGTTAATTCAAGCATAGATCAGTTTTATTGAACAACTCTTTTTTTTTTTTCCCTTTTTGTCTTTTTTCGTGTCCGGCAACGGATCGCAACCCTCAGTGTTGCGCCCGTACTGGACTGGGACCGGCAACGGGATCGCAACCCTTGGTGTTGCTCCCGCACCTCGCTCAGCCAGTGAGCGGGACCGGTCTGTACGTGGGATCCGAACCCTCGGCGGGAGCGCCACCGGGCCGGCCCCCACAATTTTTTTTAAATGGGGAAGAAATGAGAGTGGGTTCCATAAGGCACAGGGTGTGTTTTCCTATATGTATCACGCACACAGGTGGGGCTCTCAGCACAGCCCTGGGGCTGTCGTCTACAATGCTGACCTGACTGTGGCCAGTTAGCCTGCCCTCGGCGGGAGCGCCACTGCACTCCCAAGTGGCGCACTGTAGCAGTGCGCCACCGGGCCGGCCCTTGAACAACTCTTTTATGTTTATTTCCTTTTGTTCATTTTAGAGTTGTTCTTTAAAAAGCCTCAAATTAACCTGACAGATACTTAACTTTAAAGTTTGTCTTTTACTTTCTAAACTGGCTTTGTTATGAGGATTAATCATGCTAGTTAATCTTACTGAATGCTCCCTGTTGCTGTCCTGCCTTGGGATTGCCTAAGGACTTGTGCTCACAGGCTGTGTTCTTTGGAGGCAGTTTGCAGTGTTTGTTCAGTAAAGTTGAGCACTTGACTGTGTGTTTTACTTCAGAAAGGAGGAATGCATTATTATTACTGTAAGTTTGTAAAGTTCACTGAGGATTCTTTTTTTTTTTCTTTTTAAGACTTTATTGTCTTCACAGAAAGTCCCAGTATAAATTACATTGCTGAGAAAATCCTCAGAGGACCTTCCCAGTTTGCTCCTGTGGTGGATGACAGAAAAGCGATTCATCGACGGTTGCTCAGTTGATCATATAATTCTCTGATGTAGGGATTCATTTAAGGAAAATACACAGAACAAAAGGACAGTGAAAAAATCAGTACCACATTTGGATAGTATAGATGAGAAAATGTAATTATAAAAATGATGAAATAAAAAATTCTTCAGTTTAGTTGTATATTTGTCAAAGTTATGTGTGATATCAATGAGGAAATATTTGTAGCATGCAAACGGTTATTTTTGTTTCTTAAAAACTATTGTCAGTGGGCTATTAAACTTGCATTTTTCTTTTTATTAATGTGGTATGTTCTTTTTATTCAAGTATGGACTTCTTGAGAAACTATAGTAATATGACTTTGAAGAAATTTATGTTCTACTTTAAATGTGAATTGTAGTTCTGAGCTGCCTTAATGAAGGGTTATTTGTATTTGTTAGGAGAAAGTAACCAAGATCACTTATCTTTCACCCTGAATCTGAGGCTTCATAAAGCCTTCAGGCTATTGCTGAGAGCCTAGTTGTGAAAGCAAGTGAAGAGCTCCTGTGAAGAGCTCGCCTAGCAGCCTCTCCAGTAGGAGAGGGGAGCAAATGAGGGCTTTGCCATTTTATCATCGGAGGTGGCTGAAGTTCCAATTAATGTGAGAAGACCAAAGTAGAGTTTGTTTTTCGCTTTGTATTAATTTCACTTATACCAAAGTGTTCCAAAGTACGAAATGTATTGCTTTGAGGGTGGAAAGCTATTTCATGAAAAGACTGCTTTGTAATATTTCACTTTGTTTACTAAACATTCAAATTATCTAAATATTTTCCTAATACATGAGAATGCTGATTTTCTTCTTTTGTTATGTAGTAAAAACATTTATATTGTTTACATAGTTCTCATGGAACATGGAATTTTTTGAAAGCAACATGATACACATTTTTCGTGTATATACTCTAATTAGTGTGAATAAAGCAGTAATATCAATGCATTTTTTTAAGCAGCAAACTTCTGTATTTCTCTTGTCTTCCTTCAAAGTATTCCTGTGAGTTCAGTGTTCATTCTCTTTCACTGTGAGTACCTGCTAGATAGTACATAAATAACTTCACATTTGCTCCTAGTAACAGAATGAGAAGAGTAAAATTTTACAGCTGCAGTTGACCCCAGACAACATATATATTCCAACAACCTCATTCTGTAGCTGAGAACATGACACTAAATACCTTTCCCAGACTGGTAAGTGGCAAGTCTGGGCTGGAATATGGTTTCCTTGGCTCCCTTTTGGCCTTCATCTACTACTTTTCACTTAATTTTTACTTAACTTCCCAATACTGATGAATAAAGAAAAGTGAGGGTTATTTATGTATATTTTAATAAAATCTAGTTTGATTTTTCAACTTAACAACTGGTTTTGTTTGTATCATTCAGCCTGTGTCTTCTGAGTAATGGGCAGAGAAGAAGGGACACTTGGATCAATGTCCATAGAAGAAACATGTGTCCCCTGAGTGTGAGGACTCTTACCATTTCATTTTCGTACTTGAGGAAACAGAAAATAGAATTTTTTGGTGACTCTGTCTGTGGACATATATCTCCATCACTATTCAATTTCTAAAAATCAAAAACCAAAAAACAGTAGGTGCCTTGAGGGCAGAGTCTATATTTGTGAGCAGTATGTTAATTTAGAAGTCTATGTTTATTAACATGTTGTTCATTATTGTAACCACCATACCTAGCACAGAGTTTGGCTACATAGTAAGGCATTTTCCAAAATATTTGTTGAATGAGTGAATTTTAAAAATCAAAAAGGTAATTTAACACTTGGAAGAGACCTTGGAAAACCACCCAGACCAGTGGTTTGCAAACTTTTAAAAAGCAGTAGAACCATTTTTCAAGGGCAAACTTTTACCAAATTTCAGTCTGTAGTAAGGATAAAGCTTGACTTCCTTTCCCCAGGAGCAGTTCTTCCCCTTGTGGAAGCTCCTATTGCAGCCACTAATCTGGATTAATGCCCTTATTTTCCTCAGATGAGGAAAGTCAAGTCTCCAGTCATTCCGAAAGTGTTTCATGTGTAGTGTTTGGGACAAAAATTAAAAAGCATCAGCATCTGAAATTGAAGGTAAAAGAGTCATCATAAAACTGATGAGGTCTACCTGGGCCTATCTGTTATGTTATCAAAGCATATAACAAGAGGAAACTGTTTTCCAAGTCTGATGGTCACAGGTGCTTCTTGAATCCAACCAGATAATTGTGTTTCCCAAAACCAAAGTGTGGGTATAAGAAAAGGAAACTAGGCTTCCGGTCAAGACGGCGGAATAGATGGTCCCCAGCGTCACTCTCTCCCACAAATCAATTTACAACTATGAAAAAGCAACAAGAGCCAAGCTGGGGCTGCTAGAGCTCAGGGGAAGAAGAGGAGAGACCTATGGAGTGCATGAAGGTGTGAGAAGTCCCAACGAGAGAGAGAAAAAACCGCTATGACCATTTTGTGTTGCGGCTGCTTTAAGGCTAGAGCTGCTGAGCACACAGAGCAGGAGCTGGCAAAAACTGCAGCTGTGCCTTTCAGATGGAGTTGCCTAGAGGGAGCAGGAAAGAAGAGGGCCTTGGCGGCCCCCAGGCCAGAAAGACCACTAATATGGTTCCCTTGGACCCACATAGGAGCGAGGAGCCAGAACAACTGAAGAAAAGGAGCCACTCAGAGGCTGGTGAGTCATTGCAAGGGACCGGCGCATGGCCCGTCCCGTGGGAAGTGTTTGCAGCATGGGCAGTGGTGGAGATGGGCTCACTGGGGGAACACTGGGGCACAGCAAGGACAGCTGACTGGCACCCCAGTCAGTGCAGAACCACTCAGAGGAGACTGGTCAGGAATATAGAAGCGCATGGGGTGCAGTTTGATGAAAAGACTCAGGCCCAGATCAGAGTTTCTACACAACCCAGGTGCGCCAAGTTGCTGGAGAGCTGGAAGTACCTACAAAGTCAACCATTAAAACCAGAGCTGCACAAAAAGCCTTCCCTAGGGAATCAGCAGCAAAGCAGCAATTTAGCTCAACCACAGAGCTCAAGTACTGGTCCCCACAGGAAGTTCCCCCATTTTAGAAGTAAGCAAAGAACAAAAAATTAGTTCTGGCCCAGACTTACTGCCAGTGCCTCAGGGCCCGCCTGCGGACTGGGGTATGGAGCCAGGGACTGGACGCCCCTCCTACATCCAGGCACACTGCCGGTGCCAAGAAGCATGCCAAAAACATCACCTCTATGTGGGTGGCGCACCACAGCCACCACAATGACCGCAGCTGCTGCAAAAGTGATTCGACTCCACAACCACCGTGCGGATGGTCTGCCAGCCACTGGAGTGCATTGGTGCAAGGAAGGTCACCAGCAGAGACCAAAGAAAAGAAGAGGATGTCTCTCTCTACAAAGCCCATTCTAGGGTGACAGAAGAAGCATCTGCTCTACAATAATACTGGGGGACCTGAACACACCTATCAGCATTGGACAGATCATCTAGGCAACAAATCAACAGAGTAACCATTACTCTTTCAGAGGGAGAGAAGAAATGTAGGGTTATTGGTGGTGGGAGGGGGAAGGAAGAAGAGGATGGGGAGCAATTGAACAAGGGGCATAAAGAATAAGTATGATTTGTAGCAATATATATGCTAGTAATACTTGATCATATGTCAGCATTGAACCCCAAAATATGTATAATCAATTATATGATTCAATAACAAATTTAAAAATAATGAAACAGAAAAACCACAGATTATAGTGCTTTTTGAGGTAAGTATGTTAAGTATGTTTAGAAATTGAATATTGAGGGCCAGCCCCGTGGCGCACTCGGGAGAGTGCGGCGCTTGGGTGCACAGCAGCGCTCCTGCCGTGGGTTCGGATCCTAGATAGATGGCCGGTGGGTTGCGATCCCCTTACCGGTCACAAAAAAGACAAAAAAAAAAAAAAAGGAAATTGAATATTGAAAGGTGTTATCTACATAAAACCTTGAAAATGAGAAAATTGGAGAATAGATACCACTATCCCGGCAGGGATGTCACATATTTGAAATAGTAATATAATATTTTGTCTGTCTGTAAGAGTTCTTGTTGATTAAAATGATCGGAGACGAGAAGGAAGACACGGCAGACGAGATGCAGGAGAAGAGCGGGGGGCTACTGCTCTCTCAGGTAAATAGCACCGACCCAGCTGCTGTTACAGCTTTTATTACATTTAGCAAGCTAGTGCATGCGAGATAAGCATTAATGCATAAATTCTGTTATACTTTTCTCAAGAGCAGAAGGCCGTTACCTCCCTTCTCTAGCACTTGGTTATCTATATTGCGTCTCCTGGGAACATCCCAAGAAAGTATTCTCACGACTTCAAGCGTTGTCAAGGATTGTTTGCAATCCTTGACATTTCTTGGTTAACTCGTTTGTGAGTTCGCCGAGTGAACACGTCCTTGGGTGCTGTCCACAGAAGTCTATTAACCATTTCCTTCAAGTTCTGGCAATCAGGATTGTCCCAGAAAATCCAGGATGATTGGCCCTGGTATTTATATTACCCTCATGTCAGGTTTTTTTTTTTTTTTTATGACTCGAGGCATCTAACAAATACTAGTGCTGTACCTCAGTGTTTACCAAGCAACTTCCTGGTGATAACTTGGTTGCCCATGTAAATTTTGCCATCTTCAAAGAGGGTGAATTGAACTGCAAACACCGAATGCTCTGATTTTCCTCCAAGTTATAGTTTCTCATTGTAACTTCATAAGTTGGCATTCTGGCTCAGTATGAGTCAGTTCCCTAGGGATGGGTCCTCTAAGGGAAGTTGACAGAATTCGGTTTCTTCACAAGCTGAGGTGCTGACCTTGTGTTGTCACAATGCTGTTGACCACCTCCCTGCAATGCACAGGAAGCATTGTCAGCTGACTTGTCTCCTTGGCATTTCTCTAATGCTTTCAACAGGTTATCAGTCTTGTCCTGGTGTTTCCCCTCTAAATTGAGCTTACCAAAAACGTAATAGCATCATGAAGAGCTCTACCGTCTCCCTGATTTTGTGTCCAAGCTCTACTTCTTAGCTGTGAATCCTGTGCAAGATTTTTTCCCCCTAATCTCTCAGCAGTGGTTTTTGTTTTGCTTTGTTTTTGGTCAGTTTTCTCTCATGAAATTCTTCAACCTCATAGAAGGAATTGTGAGGATTAAGTGAAAATAGGAGTAAATGCATGTAATGGTGGTTGGCACACAATAGGTGCTCAAAATGTTAGCTAAGTATCAGTACTGATACTGTACTTTTACCATGAGCACTTGGGTGTGGGGAAGACTCAGGCCTTTATTGCCAGGTCACTGCCACATCCTGTCCTCCCTGGGCAGTGCTTTGGCCAGGTTTCTGGTAGTTGTGAAAGGCGTAGAGCCTGCTCATAGAGGCCTCTGAGCTGTCTGCAGTGGGTGGGGTGTGCAAGCATGGAGGAGGTGCAGTCTTTGGGAAGGAGGGTGAGGGGCTGTGGCATCAGTCAGGGTGGGTTGGGTGGGTGCGACGGAGGCTAATGCTAATTTGGCTGTCTTCATGCCAATCAGTGGGGCTCTTACAAAGCACCTTTGGAGAGCTACTGTGTGCCTTGATTCCCTAAACTCGTTTTGGGATAAGGATCAAGAAAACACTTTTTTTCCTTCCTAAATTCTGCACTCTTTTCTCCCAGGTATTTATTTTCCTACTCTGAAACATCAACTCTTGCAGATTTTCCCAAATGTGTTGGGCACACAGAACGCTTTGAAAATAATTTAATGTGTCATTAATGCTCGTGGGAGTTTGTGAAATAACGCAGGCTCTTTGTTTATACTTGTTTCAGCTTCAGGTGAAGTGGGATGAGTTAGGCCAGTATACATGTTTAATGTAGTAAACGCTACATTATCACAATATAAGTTCAGTATGTGAAATTGTATGACAACATATAAAACAGACGTGGGGTTATCGTGGACACATCCATGAGACAGTGGGCAAATGCTGTGTATTTGTTAGTGGGTGTGCTGCAGTTCAGGTTTGTGGGCAGTTGGAATTGGTGTCCTTGGGATGACCCATTATGGTTTTTCTTTGATTTCTTGTACTAAAGAGTTATTTTTAAAAGAGCTTATTATGGAATTTCCACACATGCTCAAAAGTATGGAGCATGGTATAATGAATCCCCATGTGCCCTTCTAGCTTCAGTGGTGCTGTCAGGGACCTAAAAGGTAAGTGGGGTGGCCAGGAGAAGGAAAGTGCATCCAAGACCCATGGAAAGATGTGAGGCGGGAAAGAGCATCACACTCTCGGGCAGCTGAAGAAATTAAGTTGTTATTCAGGAAACGCAAAAAAGAGCTATATGAATATGTTGAGTATGATTTTCATTACACAATTTTTAAAGAGAACATTTCCAGGGGTGCTTTTTCTTTTTGTGGCCACTTAATAGTGTTCACTCTTGTTGAAACGAGCACCGTTTGGATATTGGAAAGTGCCTGCTACCAGCTAATGTGCATTACTTTCCTGCGCCTCTCAAAACCTGTGCTCCAGCTGTTTCTCTAAGGCCTATTTGCTTCTATTTCTGGGGTACGTTTATTAGTCAGGAGTTGCAGCTGTTTTGAAGAGCACTTCTGACTCCTGGAGCAACCTCAGGTGAACGAGGCTTTTGCAGTTCCCTGGATGTTACTTCCTGGAATAGAGCCGTGGAGGGGAACTCATGTTTCCTTGGGTATTGGCTGTGTTTCAGGTGCTGTGCAAGCTCTATCTCTTTCATGCCTGATTGAGGTAGGTAACCTACCCATTTTATAGATGGGGGAACCAAGGCTCACAGAAGCTAATCATCTTGCTCAGGGCCACACAGTTAATGGCAGGGTAGATTATGCCTCAAAAATAAAAATAAAGAGAAGCCAATACTATAGAAAGATGTCTTTTCAAATACAGTCATGCATCACTTATGAGGATATTTTCTGAGAAATGCTTATTATGAAAGAGAACAGCAATGAATTTTCCTATTAGCTACACTGGCCACTAGTTTGCATGAGTGTGGGCCCTGTAATTATTTTACTAAGTCTCTCTGTGCCTCATTTTCCTCATCTGTTAAATGGGGATTAGAATAACACCACCCCCCACCCCAAGTCATGAAAATTAAATTACTTATAGGGATTGTGCCTGGCACTCAGCAAGCACTCAGTGAGTTAGCCAGCTGTTATTAACTGTTACTTTGCTATGGGGATGGGTGGGAATCGTTTACAAATGCAAGAATTCTACAGTACACACAACCCTTTCACTTGGGGTCAGACCTAATGTGTCAAATGCTTGGCTTTCTAAAAGGTCTGAGCTACCTTTGGAAGGGTCACCCCTTGGGTAAGCTATGCACTCCTCCACATATCTTGCAGCAGGTTTGTTTATACCAGTATCACCACAGACACATGAGTAATGCATTGCACTACAACATTAGGATGGCTATAATGTCACTAGCCCACAGGAATTTTTCAGCTCCACTGTAATCTTATGAGACCACCATTGTACATGTGGTCCATCGTTGACTGAAACATCATCAGGTGGTGCATGACTGTACTTGCAAACTGCCTGTCTCTTTTTGCAAACACCTAGGCAGTCAAAGCCAATTTCATGAAATTTCTCTTCCTTTTTCTTTTTGCACAAGAACTTTTTCAAAGGGTATCTTTGAAAAAAAAGGTTTTGGGAGATGTGGATTATAATTTGCTTTGTTGATTTTGCCTGAAGTGCTTTATTTTTTTTAAATGTGGGAGTAAAAATTTTGTGGTAGTGAAGCTTCCCAAATATTGTTCTAAATAGGATCCAGATGTTTGTGTAATTACCCTTTGAACTGAATGCAAGATGGTCTATTTGTCCTTGGAAAAAAGTGTAGAAAGTGTCCTTAGCCTGTGTACCCACCATTGAGTTTCTTAGTGGTCAATGCCAGGTTTTGTTGCTCCTTGGGTTGGTTCTTCTCCATTGTCACTTCCATTACTCTGGTTTTCCTTCAGCTCCAGTAGCTGTGACACTGTCCTGACTGCAGTCCATCCCTAGACCTCTGTCCATCTACCTTATCCTCCTCAGAAGCCTTCCTGTCTCCTCTGCCCCATGGGAGAAGATCCGATTTCCATTGTTTAGACCTTCCTATCCTCCCTTGTCCTCTTCCCCAGCCTCTCTCCCGGCTCTGCCCTCTACTCCCTCTGTAGAGACCAAGCTGATTATTCGTTCCCATCTTTGCCCTCAAAGGATGTTAGAGGGGAGACAAACCCAGAGTTCCCAGGAAAGGCTCATCAGAACCCTTTACTTCCTCTTTCCTGCCACGCTCTCCTCACCATAGCACCGCCTGCCCCAAACAAAATGGTAAGGGTGGAATTAAAGAGTTGATCACACTTACATCTTGGCCCACACGAACATCCATAAGCTAAAGAAATAACACTTTCTCCTTCTGCTGTCCAGCGCCCACGTTGGGCCCTGCTATCTGAACGACTAGATTCCAATGAGTGGCTGGTGACGGAAGGAGATACTCTTGCTTGAAACATGCAGTCATCTGGAGAGGTGGCCTTGTCAGGCTAGGAAGTATGCAGTCCTTCAAGGATTCCAGATGTAGTGTTTTCTGTTTATCTGAATGAAAAACCATTACAAAGCTTTCCCTGGGGAAAGATTTACCACCACCACTAATTATTGTGTCAAAACACTTATTTTAGTTTCTTTAAATAATACCCATGATAGCTTTTACTAGACAGATTTTTCTGGATAGCATCCAGAAATCCTTCATACGCCTGTTTTTGAAGTGTCCCTTTTCTGTCATTTTCATTAGAACTTCCTATGTGTCATGTTTTGGCTATGCCTTGAAATCTCCTTCCAGCTTGTTTTATTCTGTGTGTGAGAGAGTGTATGTGTGAGAGAGACAGAGTTTATTTCATTCAGCATTGGCACAGGCAACTTTTCAGAGTCTTACATTTGGAATATACAGTTGTAGTGCAAAGTCGCTATTATGGTTTTTTTCTTGATGCTATGTCTCATTTCTTTTAGTTCAGAACACCTTCTCACTTCTTTTAAAATTCATTTTCTGATGTCACTTCATTTTCCAACAAATTTCAGAATCAAGCCTTAGCTATCCCTACATTTTCCCTTCTTTTCCAAATCAGTTTTGTCAACATCTCAATCTCGAATGACTGTGACTTTGGCTGACTGTATATGACTGTCTTCCTCTGTCATCACTTTTTATTGCCTAGGTCCAATGGAATTTTACCCTCTATATGATGACAACAATTTTGTTAAATGGAAATGATAGCCTGTTAACTGTTGTCAAATGTAATCAGTTTTGAATTGGTGGTTTTGAGATTCTATAGGAAAAATATGTCTCCTCCAGAGGAAACATATATATATATATTTTTTTTTTTCCTAAAAAGATGACCGGTAAGGGGATCTTAACCCTTGACTTGGTGTTGTCAGCACCACGGGGATCTTAACCCTTGACTTGGTGTTGTCAGCACCACGGGGATCTTAACCCTTGACTTGGTGTTGTCAGCACCACGGGGATCTTAACCCTTGACTTGGTGTTGTCAGCACCACGCTCACCCAGTGAGCCACGGGCCGGCCCCAGAGGAAACATATTAACATTTAGGTTGTTGAATCCTTGGGCACCTCTATAGTTGACGATGTGCTGCTCATATGCAAAAAATTGAAACCAGTCTGCTGGCTGGATATTAGACCCGTATCTGTTGCTGCTTTCTTTGGTGCTGAGAGAAGAAAATCAACATTCTACTCTTGGCATATCTTAAAGTGCTACAGAGTTTTCTTGAATTGCAAGAGTGATCATGTGCAGTAAGCTGGAACTAAATTCCTATTTGCCAAGACCTTAAAGGGAAGTGAATGTTTAAGAAGTTTTTATCATTATATCATTTATCATTATAGATGTTTAGATTTGCATAGTACAAATCCCAACCAAGTTTACCAAAAGCAAGTATTTCGTGTTTAAATCCACAAACCAGTTTGACCAGTGGATGCCATTTAAATGTGGCTTGCACATATGGTCATGTAAACCTGAGGGTCCAGTTTCTGAACCATTTTGAATCTTCTGAAATGCCTTATATTTTTGGAAAGTTTTGAATTATCTTGTTTATGCTGTATATGTGATTTGAATTATATTTATTTGTTCTCAGTCAGATGCATATGTCTTACTTTAGTGTTTGTTCTGATTCATGTAGCTAGTGTTAGCAATATTTTGAATTCCTTTTGCAGTATGTGTGGCTTTTCACATATTTATTCTTATTTAAAAATGAAATTTTCCCTTGAACATAAAATCTTACTTTCAGAAAATCCAATTATTGGCTATAGGTGTTATTTGCCACACACCTGTTCAGATCCTTTAATTTACCTTCCCCAAACTCTTAAATCCAAATTATGTGTATGAGGCGAGAAGAGATAGATCAGAGAAGTCCAACCAATGTTTCCTGAAACTCTTGTCTTCCAGGTTACACCATTGCTTTGCTGGCTTTTTTCCCTATTCAGTTTTCAGTACCCACTCACCACATTTTTTTATTACGATACCATGAGGGGTATTTCCACTTTCAGTAATGGTGGACTAGCTTATTGTACGCCAGTCATCGCACTTAAAACACAACTAGAACATATAATATATAGAAAAAAATCTGTTTGAAGGAAGCAGAGACCTACTAAGGATGTGAGGACATGAGGGACCAAGAATCCAGAGAGAAAGAAAGCACAGCAAGGTAAGTCTGGCATTTGGTGCCACTTCTTCCTTGAAGTAACTGCCAAAGCAGAAAGGGGCGATTGAGAGGCTAAGAAGGTGAGAAAAGAGCTTCTGGCACTCTTATAAGACCAAGGAGACAAAAATTATATTTTAGGACACACCAAGGAGGAAGGACTTTGGTAAATATCCCAGGATTTCAGTTTGAACTTCTGATTGTCTGTTCCTTCAGGTAGGGATGAGCCCAAGGTAGAGTAGCCCTCACAAAGACTGAAGCCCAGATTTAAATCAACTCAATCTGTGATTGTATTAAGGTGATCTTCCCCTACCTTAGCTTCCTGCAGAACAAATCCTTTTGGGAGAAAGATAGCATCACCCAGAGATTCAAATTATCCCTATAGCTTTTCATACACAATGTCCAATCTACTTCAATCATGACTGAAAAATCAAAAAAGAAAACACAGTAAAAACAGACCTATGGTAGATCCAGACATTGGAGTTTAAATTAGATGCAGACTTTAAAGTAAATGATTAATATCATCGAGAAAGTAAGGAACAGTCTAGAGACTTCTAGTAAAGAACTGGAGATATAAAAACAATGGAAATTCTAGGACTGAAAAATATAAATAACAAGATATAAGTATTCAATAATGAGTTTTAAAACAGATAAAACATAGTGGAAGAGCGGAATAGTGAATTGGAAGGCAGGTCAGAAAGAAATGAACTAAAGCACAGAGAGGAAAGGGACAGAAAACACAGGAAAGAGTATGAGAGACATATGGAATATGATGAAAGGTCTAGCATGTGTGTAACTGGAGTCCATGAAGGCAAGCAGGACAAAGAATAGGTCAGGAGCAATACCTGAAGGTACAATTAATGAGAATTTTCCAAAACTTATGAATACACCATATACCATAAACAGGGTAAGATAAATACAAAGGAAAACACATACTAAGGGCACATCATGATAAAATGCTAGTGGCTTTAAATCACCACTTAAGTCACTTCTTGACAAGAATGTCTTTTGTTGAATATACCTTGACAACTGGGCAAGCACCATTGCTGTGAATTTTCACAACTGTTTCCACAGCTTTGCCTTTAGAATTTTTACTAGTCACATCTCTTTGGGGCACATTTTCCAAGGACCAGCTTTTTCCCTTAGTAAAGTTTCTGTACACCCAGTGCTGGTGTTCTTGGTGCCAGTGCCTAGTCTGCCCCAGCAGATCTCTCACTGTGTCATGGCACTGAGGGGTTGGATGAGGCACAGGGTAGTGGCGAAGATCACAGGCTAGGAACAGATTGCCTGTGTTTGTTCAAGTCCTTGTTCCACCACTAACTTATCTTGTAATCTTGGACTACCTCACTTCTAGAAGCTTTAGTGCCATAAAATCTACAAGAAGGATGATAACATTACTTTTTAAAAAAAAATTTTATTGAATCAAGATTGATTATACATATTTTCGGGGCTCAGCATTGACATATGTTGATCAAATCAATATTACTTGTGTATATATTGTTATAGATCGTACTTATTCTTTATGCCCCTTGTCCTATCTCTCTCTATCCCCCTCTCCCTCCCCCCTCCCACCTCCGATAACTCTAGATTTCTTCTCTCCTTCTGAAAGAGTAATGGTTACTCTATTGATTTGTTTCCTAGATGATCTGCCCAATGCTGAGAGGTGTGTTCAGGTCTGCCAATATTATCGTAGAGCAGATGCTTCTTCTGTCTCTCTGGAATGGGCTTTGTGAGAGAGACATCCTCTTCTTTTCTTTGGTCTCTGCTGGTAACTCTCCTTGTGTTGATGCACTCCAGTGGCTGGCGGACTATCTGCATGGTGATTGTGGTGTCTAGCCACTTTTTTGTGGCAGCTGTGGTTATTATGGTATCTGTGGTGGGCCACCCACATGGAGGTGATGTTTTTGGCATGCTCTTTACATAGTTGCTGGTGGCTCCTGGCTCTATGACTTAGACCCTGGGTGGGCCCTGTGGCATCGGATGTGTGCCTGGTTGTGGGAGGGGGTCCGGTCCCTGGATCCATACCCCAGGATTCTGGGTGGGCCCCATAACATTACTTACTTTTTAGGGTTGTTATGAGATTAAAATAAGCTAACATATAAAAACAGTTTGAGGGGCCGGCCTGGTGGCGCATAGGTAGAGTGCGGTGCTTGGGAGTGTGGCGGCGCTCCCGCCGAGGGTTTGGATCCCATATAGAGACTGGTCTGCTCACTGGTTGAGCGCCGGTGCGGGCGTGACACCGAGGGTTGCAATCCCGTTACCGGTCACGAAAAAAGACAAAAAGACAAAAAAAAAAAAAAAAAAAAAAAAAAAAAAAAAACCAGTTTGAAATATAGTAAACAATTTAGTGGATGGTTTATTTTTAAATCTCCTTGATCCATTTCTTCAGGCTGATCAGCGGTCACTTAATTCTTCCTCAGAATAGCCAAGGCTTCTTTAGACCTTTTGTGCTTGGTTGGCTCCAGTGGGAACTAAACATGAAAGGAGAGGAGATGGTGTACATTTTATATCAGAGAAGAGAGCTTAAAAATTAATCTCTTCAAGTACGTAGAAGAGTTGGTGAACTTCAGCCTTCATAGGAAGAAGCAAACATTAAGTTTGAAAAGTTTCCAAAGAGCTAGAAAAATCAGATCCTGATAGGATCAAAAAAAACCCACCTGGATTGGTTAAAGGATATTTTTTCCTTATAGTAAAAGTTAACTACTCTAACCCAACTTAAATTAGATTCCTATTTCTGTCTTTTAAAAAAAGTATGCATAAAGGCACCATTTTCTCTATCAGAAAATTCATAACAATTTTCATTAACTGAATCTCGTATTCCTAATTCAACTGCCTGTCTTGGATAGTGATTTTTTTCATATATTTATATGAATTTTCTACATATTCAGATGAATTCATATATATTTTCTATAATTATTTACATCTACACAAATTTATTTTACTCTCATTGTATTCCTTCTTCTTAGGTAAAAACATTTTTTAAAATTTATTTTTATTAGCATATTCATTATTACAAATCATACTTATTCTTTATGCCCCTTATCCAATCTCTCCCCTTCCCCCATTCCCCCTCCCTGCTCTAATAACCGTAGATTTGTTCTCTCCACCTGGTAGATTAACTGTTCCTCTGTTGGTTTGTTGCCCAGATGATCTGTTCAGTACTGAAACAGGTGTGATCAAGTTCTCCCCTATTATCATAAATCAGATGCTTCTTCTATTACTCTGGAGTGTGCTTTGTGGAGAGAGAGGACCCCCCCTTTTTTTCTGGTTTCCACTGGTGTGTCTCCTTGTGTCAATGCAAGTGAGAGTCTGGTGTGCATCTGCACGGTGGCTGTGACTGCTGTTATAGAGACTAGCCACTTTTGTGGCAGCCATGGTAATTGCGGTGGCTATGGTGGGCTACCCATGTGAAAATGGTGCTTTTGGTGTGCTCTTTACCTGGTTGCGGCTTGGTTTAGCTTTCCCCAGCTCCAGCCTCAGGCCCCTGGGGTAAATACATTTTTACACAATTTATTTATATTTTATTGTGGTAAAATACATATAACATAAGGATTGCCATTTTAAGCATTTTTAAGCATACAATTGCATGGAATTAATTACATGCACAATGCTGTATAGCTACTACCTCCATCTACTACTAAAACTGTTTCATCATCTTCAGCATAAATTCTGTACCCATTAAGCAATAACTTCTCATTATTCCTCTCCCCCAGTTTCTGATAACCTCTAATCTCCTTCTGTCTCTGAATTTTTTTGGGCAGCTGGCCAGTATGGGGATCTGAACCTTTGACCTGTGTGTTATCAACACCACGCTCTCCCAAGTGAGCTATCCGGCCACTCCAAATATGATTTTTTTTGGTTAATTTTTTGTCTTGGTAATTGGTCCAATGCTGATAGTGGGTGTTCAAGTCCCCAATTATTCTCGTTTTGGCATCTATCTCTTTCTTTAGATCTGATAATATTTGCTTTATATATCTGGGTGCTCCAGTGTTGGGTGCATATAGATTAATAATTGTTATATCCTCTTTCTGTATTGATGGCTTTATCATTATATAATACTCTTCCTGATCTCTTCGTACAGATTTTGATTTAAAGTCTGTTTTATCTAAATATAGCTACTCCTGCTCACTTTTGTTTTCCATTTGTGTGGAGTATCTTTTTTCTTCCTTTCACTTTCAGTCTATGTGTGTCTTTGCAGGTACGTTTTTATACAATTTAAATTGCAATTATAACTACATTGAAGAAAATTGGAAAATAAAATAAATTTCACCCAATATCAAAGACTAAACCCAACCACCACTGGCATCAACCTGTCTGGTATTTTGGCTCTCTCTGGGTTAGCACTGAGGAGCATTCAGAAGAAATAAAAGAAATAGCTGGATCTGCCTTTCATAAAGCACTCACTGTGTGTTAGGCACTGGACAAAGCCATCACCACGTATGGTCTCATCAATCTTTATAGCAACCTGGGGAAATCTTTACTTTAGGCCAGGACATTACCTCTCTCTCACTCTTTTTTTTTTTAACTAGGCAGAAATATGATTTTAATACAGGTGTAAATTTGGGCACTGAAGTTGGTGGCAATTTTCACTTACAAGGTAGACTTCTGCTCTAAGGTAGATGACCCAGCATACAACTTATGTGGTGGGATAAAAATTATTCTAAGAAAATTTATAGATTTATTCCTCTTTCCCAGATGACATAGAAAACTGCTGTTGCCCTTTAAGGAGAGAGTCTAGGCTTTTGTGGTGCAGGTTTGGATTCATTCATTTATTCACTCATCCATTCTGCAAAGTTTTCCTGCAAGCCTATGATGAGCCAGTCTCCATTCTAGGCACTTCGTATGCAGCAGTGAACAAAATATGGATTGCTGCCATGAGCTTACCTTCCAGCAAGATGGAGGTAGACAATAAGCAGCACACACAATAAAATAAGCGATATATGGATATAGGGTATGCTAGAATGTGATACGTGCTATGGAAAACAATGAAGCGGGCTAAAGGAGATAAACACCTTGGAGGGTGTGTTACAACTTGAAGAGGGTGGTCAGGCTTGGCTTCACGTGCAGGTCACGTTTGAGCAGAGACTAGGTGGAGGTGAGGGCATGAGCCATGGGGGTAGCTTGGACTAGCATAGCAGAGAAGGGGTAAGGAGTGGCTGGATTCTGGACCTAGTCTGAAGGTAGAGGCCAGAATGTTTTCTGTTAGATTGGGAAGACCAGACCAGAGAGAGAGGATGGAGAAGGAAAGCTGTCAGCAGAGCAGGTGAAGTCAGTGTATATAACAAAAGGCTGGGGCTAGCAGAGGAGCCTTCGGAGGAGGGGACTCCTGGGGGGATCTGGAGAAACTGGGGCGGTGAGAAAACTGGATATGATAAATATTGCTGGAGGTTATGAATTGGATCCCTTTTAGTATTTTCGGAGAAGCTCAAGTTAAAAAAATTAGAAAGGAATTTTTAAAAAATGTGTTTTGTCTGTCTGGACTGTGTTCTTCCACCCCCAAATGATTAGTCTAACCTAATTGCTTCACTTGACCCTTTGCCAGTGGTTGGTTCAGGGATGCTCATGCGCTCAGTCCTGGGCGACACCTTGGGGGAGAGAGGCAGCTGGCTAGGGCGAGGTGGGGTGCTCCTGGGAAGGCTGCCTCACTCCTAAGAAGGGGCCCTTAGATGTTTCTTACCCTGAACATATCCTTGCAACAGTAGTACGTGTTCTACCCGGTGCTGAGCAACATTCACGCCTCCTCTCATTTGCCTCCAATAACAGCCCTGTTGACTAGGCATTATCATCTCATTTTACAGGTGAAAAATAGGAGTAGAGGAAGTTGGGAGGTTTGATTACGGTCTGCACATCTAGTGAGAAAAATCACGCATTAAGCCCTTAGGACTGGCAGAGTAGATGCTGAGTAACTGGCATCACTCATTGTAATTCAGAGACTTCCTCAGTTCCAGGGAGGAGTGTAGGTCATTGGATTTCTGTGCTTCTGAATTTATTTTTGATTTTTATTGTTTTTCTATTTCCTACTTCACTGTGCACTGGCATCTGTAATTACTATCTCCATGTCTACCTGAGCCATGGTGAAACAGAAAGAACTTCAAAGTCTATAGACTTGGCTGTGAATTCAGCTGCATCACTTATTAGCTGTGTGACCTTGAGAAAGTTACTTGATGTCTCTGAGCACCAGTGTCCTCATTTGTAGAATGGAGATGATGTAACCTCAGAGGGTGTTTTGAGGATTAAAGTGCTTGTTAGCACATGGTCTGTAACAGTCAGCACTCAAGAACACTAGGTATTATCATTGCTGTTATTGTGTGGATGGCCCATCTCAGCAAATCCCATGTCATGCATATTCTGAAAGGGCCAAATGAAGCAAGGTATGCAAGAGTGCTTTGCAAATGTTTGTCCTTATATTGTTAGAGAAGCTCAGCTCTGTGGAGGAATTTGCTGCACAGAAAATGAATGTGTACAAAAAATGTGCATGCCTAATGGGCTGGAAGTCTGGGCATGGGGAGCAGATGCAACAGCATGAGCGAGAGCGATTGGGTGTCATTTTCTGGGTGTTCTGGGCCACGGATCACCACAGGGCATGTAAAGAGCTGAGGATTTGAGAAGAAACTAGGAGTAAAACAGGAGAGATTCTCCCACAGGAATGCACTCATCCAGGGAGGCAAGCGATTTTTTTTTTCTGAAACACCCTCAGGAAACTGCCTGGAACCCTCTCTCAAGAAAGGGGAGGCCCGAAGTCCTGACCCTTGCCAGCGTTCCTGGAGTCTGTCCTGTCATTGGGTAGGACCAAAGCTCCAAGGCTCAGTGCCGAGGGGCAGCAGAAGTCGTGGCCAGAGGTGAAGGTGGGCAGTATCAGTGAAGGGTCCCGGGCAGCGGGAAAACTGGTCCAAGCCAAAGAGTCAGTACTTAGGGGCAGTGATGTGGAGCAAGGCGCAGGGAAAACTGGACAGGAAACTGAGCCCAGAGCAATAGCTCGGCCTCAAGTTGTGGTCCGGGGATGCCATTCAGAGAGCACAGTCCCCCCAACCTTGCCCGCAGGAGCCACACTGGAGCCAGCTCAGAAAGTTCCCTAAATTAGGGAAACTTTTATAGCAGCATTGTTCACACTGGAGTCCCAGCACTGCATGCTGGTGGGCCTCTGAATCCCGATAGGAATTTTAGATTTTCTTTTAATTTTGATGTTGCTTAAAAAAAATAAACACACAAAGCAGAAACCCCACAAAAACAAACAATATCCATTGTCTCTTTTCCTCTAGGTTGAGTCATCCAAAACTGTCCTTCCAGTACAAGGGTACTTCAAAAAATTCATGGGAGATTTGTATTATCTTTTAATTCTGTTTTTCCACAAACTTTTTGAAGTACCCTCATACATTTGTCCTTTCCAGAGAGCAGTCATCCTGGGTAGATTCTAGAGTGGCAGAAGATAAAGGAATGGCCTTTGGTTTCAGATCAATTTGCTTTCAAATCTTGACTGGCCAGTTTTCTTAACCTCGCTTTCATATTAAATTTTTGTTGTTGTTACAAAAATAATTCTTGTAAAATTTCAAACCGTATGAAGATAAACCAGGTAAATATTGAATTTTCTCTCTCACTCTCTTGTCCTAATCCCTCTCCTATTTATATTCGTTCAGTAGATTTTTATAGCCCTTTTTCAGTATTTTGTAGTTTAGGTTGTTGTGAATGGGATTTTTTTTTTCCTTTTTTTTTGTCTTTTTTCGTGTCCGGCAACGGATCGCAACCCTCAGTGTCACGCCCATACCGGACCGGGACCGGCAACGGGATCGCAACCCTCGGTGTTGCTCCCACACCTCGCTCAGCCAGTGAGCGGGAACCGTTCTGTTGTGGGATCTGAACCCTCGGCGGGAGCGCCACCGTGCTCCCAAGTGGTGCACTGTAGCAGTGCGCCACCAGGCCGGCCCCGTGAATGGGATTTTTGAAAAACAGTTTCAAAGTGGTTATTGTTAGTATATAGGAAAGTATCTATTCCTTCTCATTTATTGTATGCTCATCTGCCTTACTCCTCTCTCTTATTAGTGTTAACAGTTTCCAGCTGTTTTTCTTCGATTTGTTGAACATCATTCTTCTCATCTGTACAATGCAGATAATGTTCACCTTGTAGAGATTTAATAAGGATCCAGTGAGACAAAGTAAGGGGCCTATTTTAGTGCCTCTCTCAGTGGGGGCTTGATTACCATGAACTTGCATTTCACTAATCTCATCATGACGATGGGACCTTTTCTGTACAACTCTCTTCATTAATTGCAGAGAAATGCATCATGGAGAAAAAGGATTTGCTCAGAAAAGTCTCTGCTTACAGCAGCTTATACAGAAAGACTGACATCAACCAAGGGCTGCCAATGAGGTTTTTTTAAAACTCTCTTAAAAATTTCTTAAAATTGGGGTAAAATACACAAGACATAATATTTACCATCTTAACCATGTTTAAGTGTGCAGCTAGCTCAGTGGCGTTAAGTACATGCTAATAGTTGTGCACCGTCATGACATCCATCTGCAGTACACTTTTCATTCTGCAAAACTGAAACTCTATACCCATTAGACAGTTACTCCCCTCCCTGCCTCCCCCAACACCTGGCGACCATCATTCTACCTTATGTCTCTAAGAATTTGACTACTCTAGGTACCTCATGTAAGCAGAATCATACAGCATTTGTCCTTTTGTGACTGGCTTATTTTACTTAGCATAATGTCCTCATGGTAGATTCATGTCGTGGCATGTGTCAGAACTTCCCTTCTTTCTAAGGCTGAGTAGTATTCTGTTGTATGTATACACCACATTTTGTTAATCCATTCATCAATCAATGAGCATTTGGGTTGCTTCCACTCCTTGGCAATTGTGAATAATGCTGTTGTGAACATGGGTGTACAAATATCTCTTGGAGTCTCTGCTTTCAGTTCTTTCAGGTATATAGGCCAATGGGTTTTCCAAAGGTATAGAGCATTGAGGAAAAAATTCCTGTGTACTTTCTTTGATATTGGTAGCTCTGGAAAGAGTGGCCTGACTGGCCCACCCTGTGCTTCTTAGATTGCCGTGACTGAGAGGAGGTGTCTGCATCTGATGGTACCACTGTGCGTTGAGCTTGCAAAATCCCCATCAGCCTGCTGTCTCAGCACTCGGGGCTGCAGGAGGCACTGAACGAATGGAAGATTTGTTTTTTTTATTGTTGACTTTCAGGACTTCCACAAATTACATTTTTCTATTTTATTGTGTAATTCCAACAGCTAAAATGACCCTGAACAATATGCAAACTGAGATAAAGCATCAACATTTGGTTTCCAAGAAAATAAAAATGCAGCAGGAAGAAACAACAGCAGGGAAAGAAATTGGTGGGAAACACTCACATAATGAAATGCCTTGGCTATTTTTTACATTTCCCCCCATTGTTTAAACTCTCTGTATTATTCAATGCAGCATTGTTTGCAATGGCAGAAGATTGTAAACAACCTCAGTGTATATCAATGGGAGATAGTTAGTGGTGACCGTGTAGCTGTGAAAAAAGAATGATCAACCTCTTTGTTGAGAAAGATCTCCCAGACACTTAAAGTGAAATAACAAAGGCAAGTAGATTGTATAGGATGCTGTCCTTCGTGGAAAAGGGAGAAAATAAGTGTGTGTGTGTGTGTGTGTGTGTGTGTGTGTGTGTGTGTGTGTGTGTGTGTGTGTGTGTGTGTGTGTGTGTGTGTGTGTGTGTGTGTGTGTGTGTGTATAGAATACTGTCTTATGCTTGCTTGTCTATGTATAATGAAACTCTGGAAAGATACATAAGAAACCCATATCAGTGGTTATATGTGGGGGTGGAAGGGAGATTTTCATAGTACCAATTTTTATATATTTTTTATTTTTGAGCCATGTGAATATATCATCTGTTGAAAATAAAGTGCTTATTATTTTCCCCACCAGCCCGACCATAGGAGAGGCTCAAAATCAAAATTAAGTTGACTTACAAGCAACAAATAGTTGTAAGAGTTCTTGCAAGAAAAGCAAATATCTGTTATGGGCAACTCAGAATTTATTTTTTGGTCATGGAAGCCAACAACGTCTTCTTCTCATCCCAACCCTGCAGATACCTGAGAAGAGAGAGGGAGAGAGATGGTGCTCAAAGCCTCATTTGGCAACTGATCCTCAACTCTTTGGAGAAAGGGGAGTGTCGGGTCCGGCATCAGGGATCTGGAGTTGAGCAGGGAAGGAAATCAAGGCCACGATAGACTAGGACAGGGTTTTACTTGGAACCTTGTCTATCCCTCACATGGCCCTGGGTGAATCAGGCAGTAGCTGAGGGGCGCCCCCCGGTGCAATAGCAAACCTTATAGCTGGACCCAGAACTTGGCTTGCTCAAAACCTTACAGTCTACAGAGGCTCATAAATAAGTAGGTAAACAAGCAGGCAAATGAACACACTGATTGATTGCCCACCTTTGTGAGACCAGAACCCTTACCACTGTCCACTCCAGAGGGCTCCTAGGCAGAATTTGCTTGAGCCAGAAAGCCAAGGTGGGAGTTCTCTGTCTTTCTACCCCCAAAACTTAAATGGGGAGGCACGAGGTAGGGCCTAGGCCCTTTCCTCTCTACCAGAGAGCCATCACTAGCTAAGGAACAGGAACAGTTAGTCTTCAGAGAACAATAGTAAACTCAGAGGAACAGTTAGAAGGCATCTGAGGGAGCCGAGCCCGTGGCACACTCGGGAGAGTGCGGCACTGGGAGCACAGTGATGCTCCTGCTGTGGGTTCGGATCCTATATAGGACTGGCCGGTGCACTCACTGGCTGAGCGCGGTGAGGGCGACACCACACCAAGGGTTGTGATCCCCTTACCAGTCACGAAAAAGACAAAAAAAAAAAAAAAAAAAAAAAAAA
>NW_007728403.1:228817-252517 GCF_000696425.1 Galeopterus variegatus
AAAAAAAAAAAAAAAAAAAAAAAAAAAAAAAGAAGGCATCTGAGGGGCAGGAGCCCTATGATGGAAAGATGACCGTTAAAGTCAGACTCCTAGGGAAGGGGCGGAGCGAGATGGCCGACTAGAAGGATACAGCGCTTGTCTTTCCCACAAAGACAGAGAATATGTCGACTGTGCAACTACACTTGGACAAAAAAGGTGAAGGGCGAGAGCTGGAACACATCAGAGTAGCAGTGGAGACGCTGGTGAATGCAGAAACTCAGGATAGCCAAACAGAGTACAGACGAAAATTCCCAGCTGCCATCACCCCATCTCCAACTGGGGAAAGCAAGGAACCAGGAGGAGTCTCTGCCTGCAGGAAAGAGGTGAGTGCTCGAGGAATTTTTGCTGCCCCTGTGGCCACACACGTGGTGCTGGGATTTTACTCGCAGAGCACACGTGACTTCATTGACCTGGGGAGGGATTCATGTGGAACCATTCTCACCCCCTGGATCCTAGACTGTGATTGATTATAGTTTGGGATCGGTCCCAACACCTGAGGGCATTATTTTGATTCTGCCTTGGCAGCAGTTCTACACCCCAGAGGCCACGTCATTGTGCTGGGTTGTCCACACCATGAGATATCTTGCGCCCTGGGAACAGGCAGTCCAGTGCAGCAAGGGTACCATGCTCAGGACAGAGGGGGTTGGTGTACACATTTCACAGAGCCAGAAAGCCACCTAATCATGGCCTCAGCCACTGCTGGCAAGCCTGCCTCCTTTGGTGAAACACCCTTGCAATTCTTACAGCCACAAGGAGGGGATGGAGGACTCGTACACTTCTCTTGGGCACAAACCCTCACCTGTAGTACCAGTGAGCCCTCCCAGGGCTGCCCGCCCCAGCAGGGGGGCTGCAGAGGGACCCAGCAACTGTCTTGGGGGTCATAGCAGCCCATCCACAGCCCCAAAGACCTCATCGGGGTCAGCTCCTCAGAGTGTCCCCGTACTGCAGCAGCTTTGTCCAAAGTGGCCAGCTGAGCAGCTACAGAGGGCCCCAGCATCCCTCTTGGGAGCAAAGGATACCATCCCAAACTTCTAACACATTGCCCAGAGTAGCCCACTTCAACAATGGTGCTACAGGGCAACTCAGTGCCCCTCCTGAGGGTACAAGGCCCCACACACAAATCCTGTGACATCACTCAGTGTCACCCACTTCAACAGCAAAGCTACAGAGTACCTGGGGGTACAGGTCTCCTCCTAGAGCCCCACTGACACCACTGAGTCACTCACTCTAGCTGAGGGGCTGCTGAGCATCTCATTGTCTCCCTCAAAGCCTAAGGTCCTAATCCTGACCCCCAGAAACACCACCCAAGGCCATCCATTCAAGCTGAGGAGCTTTAGAACACCCTGGTGCACATATCAGGGCTATAGGATACTAGTTGGGGTGCCAGCAGTTCCACCTGCCTCAGCCAAGGAGCAACAAGGCACCAGGGCACTTCTCCCAAGAGCTCAAGATCTCACCCACAACCTTGATGATCCAACCCAGTGTCACTCACTTCAGCAAAGAACTACTGAGTACCCCAGTGTCTAGGCCATGGAGGCACTCACAGACAATCCCAATGTTGAATATGGTTGAAGTAAACACACAGAAATCATACTACTGCATCTACCTGGAACCAAAACTGAAACACCCTACCCAGTAGTAAATATAAAACACATCTATAGGAACAACAAAAGACTCCAAATAGACAAAGAAATCCTGAGCAAAAAAATAAAGCCAGAGGCATTACACTACATGACTTAAAATTATACTGCAAAGCTATAGTAATCAAAACAGCATGGTACTGGCATAAAAACAGACTCACAGACCAATGGGACAGAATAGAGAACCCAGAAATCAATCCATGTACTTACACCCAACTGATCTTCAACAAAGCACCAAGAACATACAGTGTGGAAAGGACAGCCTCTTCAATAAATGGTGCTGGGAAAACTGGATATCCATGTGTAGAAGAATGAAACTAGACCCTTACCTCTTGCTATATGCCAAAATTAACTCAAAATGAATTAAAGACTGAAACTATAAAACTCCTAGAATAAAACACAGGGAAAACACTTCATGGTGTAGGACTGAGCAAAGACATTATAAATAAGACCTCAAAAGTACAGGCAACAAAAGAAAAAAAATAAAAAATGGGATTATATCAAACTAAAGAGCTTTTGCACAGCAAAGGAAACAATCAACAGAGTAAAAAGACAACCTACAGAATGGGAGAAAATATTTGCAAGCTATGCATTTGACAAGGGATTAATATCCAGAATATCCAAGGAATTCAAACAACTTAATAATAATAAAAAAATAACCCAATTAAAAAGTCAGAAAAGGAGCTAAATAGACATTGATCAAAAGAAGACATACAGATGGCTGGCAGATACATGAAAAAGTGCTCCACATCACTAATCATTAGGGAAATGCAAATCAAAACTACATTGAGATATCATCTCACCCCAGTTAGACTGGCTATTAAAAAGACAGAGACTAACAAGTGCTGACAAGGATGTGGAGAAAGGGGAAACCCTTATACACTGTTGGTGGGAAGGTAAATTAGTATAGCCATTATGGAAAACAGTATGGAGGTTTCTCAAACAGCTAAGATAGAACTATCATACGATCCAGCAATCCCACTATTGGGTGTGTACCCAAAGGAATGGAAAGGATCATTTCAAAGAGATACCTGCACTCCTATGTTTATTGCAGCTCTGTTTACAGTAGCCAGATATGGAACCAACCTAAATGTACATCAGCAAACAACTGGATAAGGAAAATGTGGTGTATATACACAATGGAATACTACTCTGCCATAAAAAGAATGAAATTCTGCCATTTGCAGCAGCATGGATGAGCTTGTAGAAAATTATGTTAAGTGAAATAAGCCAGTCACAGAAAGAGAAATACTGCATGTCCTCACTAATAAGTGGGGCTAAAAATTAATTAATTTAAGAAAGAAAGAAGCAACAATCATAATATGTTGAATTCCAGAAGGAGAGAACAGGACTGTGGTCGCTATGGTTGGAAAAGGGGGAGGAGGAGGAAGGATAGCAAGAAATGGGTTAAAGGACACAAAACAGCTAGTTAGAAAAACAGGTTCTATTAATGTACAGTTGAGCAAGGCATGTTATCAAATGACTGGAAGAGAGGAGATTGAATGTCCTCAATACAAGGAAATGATTATGTTTTGTAATGATGAATATGCTAATTATCCTGACTTGATCATCACACGCTATACACAGGTATTGATATTCAACTCTGTACCTCATAAATATGATTTTTTTTCCTGACTAGTAAGGGGATTGTAACCCTTGGCCTGGTGTTGTCAGCACCACGCTCAGTCAGTGAGCGCAGCGGCTATCCCTATATAGGATCTGAACCCACGGCGTTGGCGCTATCAGCACTGCACTCTCCTGAGTGAGCCATGGGGCCAGCCCACAAATATGTTTAATCAATTATATTTCAATTAAAAGAAGAGAGAGAGACTCTCAGGGCTGGCTGGTTAGCTTAGCTGGTTAGAGCAAGGTCCAGGGTTCAATCCCTGTACTGGCCAGCTGCCAAAAAAAAAAAAAAAAGAAAGAAAAGAAAAAAAGTTGGAGACTCCCTGATGGTCTAAATGAGTGAATCTTGAGATCCAGCAACATATTATCTACCAAGTCACACTTAAAAGGACATAAGCAACTTGAAATTAAAGGGATGACAAGAGATATACGAGGCAAATATGAACCAAAAACAGCTCACGTAGCTTAGTATCAGACAAAACAAATTTATGGCAAAACAGCACCACTACCAAGACAAAGCAACGAGTTGCGTGTGTACAGAAGGAACAATAGGTCAAGGTGTGGAATATACTATAAAGCATATGTACTTCACAGGGCCTGGTTTGCCAAAGCCTTGCAGTTTCAAATATATTGACCTTGTGGAGGACTGGAAATTTTCCTCAGACTATAAGTCTCTGGTGTAAGATAAAGATTTGTGGCACAGCAAGACAGCAAGGTTGCTGGCTTAAGGACAGACTAGTTACTGATTGTTGTGTAAAGGTACTGAGAAATTGCTGTAAGAAGGAATGTTTGCTAAGATCAAGCTTGTGTTGATAGGACCACTTAATTGTCTACTGTAATGTCATCTGGCTTGTTTCACTGAAAGTTACCAGCCTATACTGTTAAACTATAATCCCAGCTTTGTTCTCTTCCTGTAACTTCCTGGTCTGGAGAATAAATGCAGGAAGAGAACCCCAATTCGGGGTTAATTTCCTGAGGAAGGAATGCCTCTCGCTTGAGTGTTCCCAGGGAAGTTAACCACTTTGGGGCTTCTCACTGCTCAGAAGAGATGGGCTTTGAGTAATCCTTTGCATCTCTGTCACCCACGGGAAGTGGGGTGACAAATCCGTGGGGGGCAAAGCAACACCAAGGAGATGTAATAATCGTAGTCATGTGTCCTTAATATCATACCCTTGAAATATATAAAGTAATGTGATAAAATTAAGATGAGAGATAGCTAAATCAAGAATTATAGCTGAAGATTTAAACTCATACTCAAAAGCTGATAAATCAAACAGAAAAAAGTAACCAAAGACATAGAAGAGTTTAATAACATGGTTACTTAATTCAGATTAGCAGAGATAAATTTAACTTTGCATCTGAGAAACACAAAATATATTCTCTTGAGCACACACAGAGCAGGCACAAAACTATTCATGTGTACTGTGTCACAAAGAAAGTCTCAGTGAATTTGAAAGAAATGACTTCACATAAACTATGTGTTGTGATGGAAATATAATGAAATTATAAATCAGTATCGGAGATGTGTTAGGAAGGATAATGGCCCTGCAAAGACACTTAAATCCCCTGAACCTGTGAATATGTTACTTTACATGGCAAAAGTGACTTTGCAGATATCATTAAGACTAAGGACCTTGAGATGCTGTGATTAGCCTGGATTATCCAGGTGTACCCAATCTAATCATGTGAGTTCTTGCAAGGGGAGAACCTTTTCCAGCCATGGGCAGAGGGAGATGTGCCAAGGAAGAATAGTCAGAGAGATGCAGCCTGAGAAAGACTTGACCTGCTGTGGCTGGCTTTGAAGGTGGTGGAAGGGAGCCTTGAGCCAAGGACTGTGGGTGGCCTCTAGAAACTGGAGTAGCTCTCAACTGACAGCCAGCAAGGAAACAGGGATCTCAGTTCTACAACAGCAAGGAACTGAATTCTGCCAACAGCCTGAATAAGCAAGGAAAAGGATTATCCCCTAGGTTCCCAGAAAGGAACACAGCCCTGCTGACACCTTTACTTTAGCTCAGTGAGATCTGTATCCAAAAGTGTAAGAGAATAAATTTGGGTTGTTTTAAAGCCACCAAGCTTGTGCTAATTTGTTACAGCAGCAAGAGAACACTGATCCATAAGACTAACTAAAAACAAATCTCATGTGACTGGAAATTTAAACACATACACTAAATAATTCTTGGGTTAAAGAAGGTTTAGGGGTAAATTTATTATTTATTGCTATTTAACAAATTATCCCAAAATTTAGCAGCATAAAACAAAACATTTATTATCTCACAGTTTCAGGGGTCAGGAATTCAGGTGCTCAGGGTCAAGGTGGTGGCTGGGGCTGCCGTCATCTTAAGGCTTAACTGCAGAAGGAGCTTTTCCAGGCTTGCTCATGTGGTTGTCAGATTTCTGCATGGTAAAGTTACTCTTTTGTTCATCCTTCCCATACTATATACTTTAAAAGGAATTCACTATGCAAAGCTCATACCTAAGGAGTAGGGAGTTATGCTAACTGCTTAAGCAGACATTCAGTGAGTCCTAGGTTTCTCAGCTTGATCCTTTACTCCACTTCCAGAAGGACCTGGTGCTGCTAGTTCATGGGACTTTTTGAGGTCCTGTGATGCAAATTATGTGAGTTCATGACTTTCCCCACTATTGGCTTATTATTCTGTTTCTTTCTGTCTTCTAAGTTTGATTTAATTTCCTGATTTCCCAGTTCTGAATTTTTGGTGCTGTTGTCTTTTCTGACTTACTTGTCTTTGTGGCTTTATGCTACTTTTTGTTTCTGTAATTTTAGTGGGGGTACTTGGGAGTAAGTAGGGGCGTAGTCATTTTAAAAACATGTCTATAAATTCTTTGATATTGCTCCCTTCAAGAGGTATAGCTTAATTTCTCTCTCTGCTTATCTGCAGGCTGTACTTAGTATCTTGCCTCTAATAAATAGAATATGGCAAAAGTGATGATATGTTACGTCCAAGATTAGGTTATAGAAAGACTGTGGCTTCTGTCTTGGATATGTGTTCTTGCTCTATTGGATCCCTCGCTTTGGGGAAAGCCAGCACCCATGTTTGTGAGCAGCCCATATGGTGAAGAACTGAAGACTCCAGCCAGCAATGAGAAAGAAACTGAGGCTCGACAGCAGCCACATGCCTGAGCCTGGAATTGGATCCTGCAATCCCAGCTGAACCTTGAGATGACTGTAGCATTAGCCCCGGCTTGACTATGACCTCACGAGAGACCCTGAGACAGATTTAATCAGCTAAAACACTCCCGGGTTCATGATCCTCAGAAACTCTGTGGGATAATAAGTGTTATTTTAAGCTGCTAAATTTGGGATTAATTTGTTATGAAGCAATAGATAACTAACATAAGAGATAAGTCACAAATAGAGAATTTATGTGTTACTATGGCCTGTATTTAGATACTGTTATGACTTTTTGAGAACTCAAGTAAAGACATGAGCTATTCTTTTAAAAATATAGGCTCTTTATTTTGGAATAAATTTAGATTTACAGAAAAGTACTAAGATACTAGAGGGGGTTTCCTTATATCCCTCACCCAGTTTCCACAACTGTTAACATCTTACATTACCACGCTAGGAAGGATATTCAAATAGTTCCTGGAAAGGTTCATATTGTCTTTTAATTACATTTTTCCATGAACTTTTTGAAGTACCCTTACACATTTGTCAAAACTATGAAAATGAAATTGGACAGTTTCACTAACCTAACTGTGTGGTCCATTAGCTGTACTCCAGACTTAATATGGATTGACCAGTTTTCCCATTAATATCCTCTTTCTGTTCCAGGATCCAATCCAGGACACCATATTGTACTTAGTTTTTATATCTCCCAGTCTCCTGGTCTGTGACAGTTTCTGAGTCTTTTGTTGTTTTTCATGACCTTGACAGAGATCTGAACCATATTGAAATTACTTTTGCTTTTGAATTCTGTTTCTTTGACTGTGACACTGCTAGGAAATTAAACCATAGGGACCCAGGCTTTACATGGGTTATAACACTTATCCCATTTGACAATTAATTTTACATTCATCTGTGCAATTATTTGGTTGTCTACCTTCTCCACTAGCCTGTAAGATCCATGAAGGTCAAGATCATGTTTATTTTGGAAATTTAGCATGATGTCTAGCATGTAGTAGTTGCTCCAAAAATATAGGTTGGATGAATGAATGTATAGTTAGTGATCCATAAGTATTTTTAATGAACTGATGAGTTGCACTGTTCCTCAGAGGACTTAGAACTGTGCTTTTATTATAGTAAGTCCTAAGCAAATAGTAACTATGTGCAGACACACAGCCAAGTACTTTACCTACACTAGCTGAATAAATGTGTATTCAATTCAGTTACATAAAACAAGAATTGCAAAATTCTTTCTGAGAGACAATGCTTTGTCTCCCCTAGGTAGAGAAGTCTTATTCTGTGCCTAGAAATTATTCCTTCTAGTTAAATCCAGTGCAGTTGGAGGAAAGAAAGCTGCCAGAATGAGCAGAGTAGCTGTCCTCCTAGACACAGCACAGTAAGAACAGTGTGTGTGCCAAGGAGAGAAAGGAGAAATTAAGTCAGGTTTCTCATGATCAATGTATGCAGAGAAAAAAATCACGAATCAACAACATGAGGGAAGAAAATATAAATTCCTGAGACTCACCTCTGCTTCTTTGAAACCTGAAACCTAAGTTCCAAAAAACATTTTTCTAATTAAATACAACTTCACTTTAATTCAGTGCAAAACTTTCACCATCTCTTTACATTTGAATTTAAAATGTTCGCTCTTTAATATTTCTATTTGTATTACTGTTGGCATAGTAATATGTTAAATACTCAGCATAGTTACAATGCTAAGTGCAAATCATTTCATTTGTTGGACTTTTTATGATAGGGAGAGGTGGAGGGATGATGGCTGCATCTGGGAAGATGGTGGAAATAAATCTTAATGGGATTTGGGAAATGAGAAAAGCTGAGTTGGTAATGTCTATGGCTGAAAACAATGATGCATTCCAGTGGCAGCTCAACTGACATTATTATTAAAGACTTTATGTGGTGGTTTATATATTATTTAGAAATAATAATAAATTGGAGTTGGACTTTTGGCTCTTCTCCCGGATTAAATCCCTTGTATGTTTATCTTCTAGAAGACATAGAAAGGATTCAATTTTAGACCCATATGTTTATCAAAGTGCAGTAAGTGACAATTCTTTGTTTTGTTTTATTTTGCTTTGTATAGGGAGAAAGTAATAATGTGTTTCAGAATAAAGTACAGAAAAAGTCATTAAAGTAAAAATTCAGGACTGAGACTCTGTAATATATTTTGCTAGTGGCAGTACAGCCTGATAAATCAGGGCTGTTTGTTTACCTTCTTCATAATTGATTTTCCATTTTTTTTTAGCAAGCCACAGAAAATTCAACTTTACATATGTCTGTTTTTATCTATGACCTTCTATGGGAAGAAATTACTTGTGTCCATATTTTAAATTATTTACCCCCATGAAATTTTCATGGCCTTACCTCCAGATTGCCTTTCCATAAAAAGGGCTCATTTATTTATTCATCCATTGTTTATAAATGCCTTGCATTGGATTCTGACTTATAGTGGCATTTTATACATATTTGTTGGATGAAGAAACACTGAATGCATATAGCACGTATAGCATTGTTTTGAATGTATTTCCTAAGACATGGCCACGTGAGATGGCTAATTTTCTTTCACTATATGTTCTCCCTTACTTTGACAGTGGAACTTTTAATTTGGTTCTATCTTTAAAAGGCAGGGGCTTGCCCTACCATCGCTGCCTTTCCTGCTTCTTGCTGGCGGGAATGCAGACAAGGTTTCGAGCCATCGAAGACTGATTAAAGCAACCCTCTGGGGACGGCAGAGCCTCAGATGGAAGGTGCTTGGATCCCTGCTTCACACTGTGGAGCAGAGCCTCCCTCGAGCCCCACACCCTGTAGCTATACTATTACATGAGAGAGAAACACACTTGCATCTTATTTAAACCATTATTATTTGGAGGAGGCTTGTATGCAGCAGCCAAATCCATCTTTTAACCATGCAATTCTCCAAGCACTTAGCTCTAGAAGGGGTGAGAAGAGTAGTCCTCCAATAACCATAATGTAAATCAGAATATGAGAAATTCCATGAGAGAGTCTAATAAATTCTCTGTGGGTTTGGAGGAGGGAGAGTTCATACTCATTTGGAGAGCAAATTAGGAGTTCTTTAGAAACTAGAGCATCTGAATTTTGAGAGCGGCATGGACATTATTATTCATGGAATCCTAACTGCCTAGCTTATTTAGTCTGGCCGTCTATCACAGCATTGCTTAGCGATAGGCATAGTCCAGAGGGTCTGGGGGATCCAGGGTCTGTGGACTTAGCCCCTGCCAGAACAAAGAGGCTGTCTGTGCTTTCTCTGAGTAACTTATCACAAATTATCAAGGTGGTCAAGAGCTTGGGCTTTGGAGTCAGACAGATGTGGTTTTGAGTCCTATCTCTACTGCTTATCAACTGTGAGACTGAGCAGAATATTGTAATAGTTGAGATCTGGGCTCTGCCTGGAGTTGAAATCTCTGTTCCACCACTTAAGAACTATGTGACCAAGGTAATTTGTTCAACCTCTTCATGTGTAAACAAAAGTACCTACTTCATAGAGTTGTTGGGAGGATTAAGTGAAAACTTCTTATAGTATTGTCATTAATTCATTAACACACATTTAATGCTTAGTATTTGCCATATGTTTGTGCACACAACTTACATTTTTATCTCATATATGTAAAAAGAATAGTGTCTTGAGTATAGTAAAAGCTTAATATTACCTATTGCTGTTATTAATGACCTAACTTCCTGGTGCCTGATTACTCATGTAAAACAGAGGTAATAGTTCTGTCTCCTTGTCCTCATTTGTAAAATAATATCCAGCCTCAGAATTGTAAGATTATGTCTTGCAAAATGCCTGGTACATAGCAGGGCCAATAAATTACTGCACAACTTTTAAAGTAGGCCTCTGGAAACATTTCCCCACACATTTCCTGTGTTATTTTAAGGGAAATACAGAGTTAATGTGTTTTGTTAAGTGCAGACCTGGGGGAAGGAAAGCCACGGGCATAGGTGAAACAGCAAGTGTTTAGCCTCAACAGCCTGCGGCATTAGCCATCCTTGGAAGGATGCTGTGGCGTATACGGAGAATTCCAGCTGGTGCTGGGAGAGGAAAGGGGAGCAGCTACCATTCATTGAGGGCTTCTACGTGGTTCTCCAGAGCCCTGTAAGCTGCCTGTGTCCCTTCTGATAGTCAAGGGAAGTGAGGTTCAGAGAAGGTAGCTCACCTGTCTGTGGTCCCCCAGCTGGCCCATGGCGGATCAGGGACTTAGCAAACGCCCTCTCTGGGAATCCTGTCCTAGCTTAAGTCCTGAAGCAGGGCCAAGGGCTGAGCAGGGATATTGGAGGGCGAGCTTAGAATATCTTATCCAGAGGTCCCTGCCCACTGGTGGGTGTTGGCTAGCCCCCTGCCCCTGCCTCAACTCTCCAAGAAGGCGCCTAACCAAAAGAACACTGGATCCCATGGTGGCCCCTCAAGGGCTGGCCCTCATCACTTTTTGCCCCTTTTGGGGCAAACACCCTTTCCCTTCTCAGCTAGAGTGGGAGAACTCTTAGCGTGGCATCTCCTAGTGTGGGGAGCACCCACGCCACCCACGCCACCCACGTGGTGTCCTTGGGAGCATTGAAATGGGAGGCAAGAAGCCCCTGAGTTACACTAGGCATTTCAGGAGCTCTTGGGAAGCATTAACTCAGTTTCAGGTTGCTTCTCAGCAGGCTCACTCAGCTTCTCACGGCTGTCACGAAAGGTAAGAAGCTGGCTGTGGGGGAGGATGGGAGATGGGTTAATTGACAAGGCCCACGGGATCAGGCAGGACTTTGGGGATAAGCAGGAGTCAGACCTCAGCTGGAAGCAGGGCTGGAGGGAAGCAGCAAAGAGTCGGAGTGCCTCCTCCCCTGGAGGGAACACAGGCTGCGGGGCCAACCCGAGGCATGGCTCCAGGCTCTGCTGACCCTTGACTGGGAAGGCGATGACATGGATCTGGCCATTTGCCATCCTGCCAAGACAGTGGCCTCTGTTGGGCCCACCTCACTCCCATTGTGGTCACCCTGTAATGTTCCAAATCAGGGACAGATGTAACTGCCATGGTGTATTCTGCCTGTGGGATGGAAAGCCAGTGATGCAAAGAGCCAGACAACAAATTAGGGCACCATAGACTTAATGGCAGGCAGCAATGGCACTGTCATAAGGTCCAAAGGAGAGGTTCCCAAGTGCCACAGACTGTGGGGTGGCACCAGCAAACCCTTGACAGGTGATTTGATAACCATTGGGACAGAAGCAAGATGGGACCCTTGGCACCCACCTCTTAGAGGCTCTCACCTATGGTAGGGCTTTTCGTGTTTCCAAACAGAAGGAGGAGACATTTTCTCAAAATCTATTCTATCAAGAGTGACACAAATTTCTATAGACTTGGATGTACAAGGAATGTAATTTTCTTTACTTTCCATTGTTTAATTTCTGATCCCAAGCCTTCATTTATCTGATGCAGGAAAATGTAATGTGGTCACTTCCAGCTTTTCAGTCACGTTCATTTGGAAGGCCAGGCACCTTCAGAATTGTTTTCCCATTGCTGCCCTCTACCCCTTTGGGGTGGCTGCTAAGCTAAGGTGGCAGCTTTCACAAATGCCACTGAGGCAGCCCCTCCTGGATCTCCATCAGTCTCGGTCCTACCTTGGCCCCCTGCTCCAGGTGTCCCTCATTCCCATAGTCCCTGGGCATGTGTTCCGGTCTTACTGGCATTGTCTGCCGTGTCCCCGAGTCTCCAGGGTCTCTAAATGCCACACTCTTACACATTGTTCTGCATCCTCCCCTTCCTGGATGCCAGGTGTGGGAGGACATGGTCATGGGCAAACTTTAGTTTTTCTTCTCTCGCTTTCCTGGGTCTTTTTATATTAGTCCATTTTCTGTTGCTTATAACAGAACACCTGAAACTGGGTAATTTATAAGAAAATGAAATTTATTTCTTACAGCATTGAAGGCTGGGAAATCCAGTGTCCAGGGAGCACATCTGGTGAGGGCCTTCTTCTGGGTGGGAACTCTCTACAGAGTCCCATGGTGACTCAGGCGATCACATGGCATGCGCTGGGTGAGAGCATTTTACTTGTTCACTTGCTCTCCAGTCTCCTCCCTGATAACTCACTAAACCATTAAGCCCTTAATCCATGAATGGATTAATTCATGAAGGCCTAATTCTCACGATCCAATTACCTCTTAAAGGCCCCATCTTTCAAATACCATATTGGGGATTAAATTCTGACATAAGCTTGGGGGGACATTCAAACCACAGCAGGTAGTGACTGACCGTGAGCACCACTAGTTCCAAAGAACCCTCGCTGCCATCTCTGTGCTGTTATCTTCTGACCTTTACGGCACAAGGGACATAGAAGCTGCCCTTGCCCGGGGTAGGTGAAACTTAATGCCCCAGCTCTAGCAGTCAGGCCGAGAGGAAAACTCACTCTTTTTCCACCTTTTGTTCAATTCAGGCCCTCAGTGGCCTGGATGACGCCCACCCACATCGGGGAGAGCCATCTGCTTTACTCAGTCAACTGATTCCAGTGCTAATCTATTCCAGAAGCACCCTCACAGACACACCCAGAATAATGCTTAACTGAATATCTGGGTACCCTGTGGCCCATTCCAGTGGATACGTAAAATTAACTATTACACCCCAGTAATAGGATTCATGAGCGAGGGCAGCACATTGTCCAGCCACATTATCAGGAGCTCAACAGATTTGCTACACGCTCTTTACCTAGAGCTTAAAGTATTCTGTACTCTAGATAAAGATATTTGAAGTTCCAACAGCCCAGACTAGGGGATACCACAGAATAGGACTTCTCTGGGGGATTTGACTAAACATAGGATATGGCAACTCAGGAAAGGGAAGGCAAATAGGAGCTTTTTCTATCAATTAAAATTTTTAGAAGTGAGGATGAGGGTGAGAGATGATTTAAGATATGGATGGTTTAAAATGATTTAAGATATCTTAAAATTTCCTGTTAATGTTTATTTTTTTTTCTCAGATTATAAAAGTGGAAAATCTGAAGGATACAGGGAATTATGAAGAAGAAAATAATTACCTGTAATTCTACCACCCAGAGATAAGCTTTTTTCTATGCAGAAATTTATTTCTATGCATAGCATATGTTGTATTTTATAAGAATGCTTTATATTTAACATTTTATAACTCTTCTAAGAGTTTTTATCATTATGAAGGCAATCCCTGCCTGCTCTGGAACACTCAGGCAGAGCAGCCTGTGTGAGCTGACAGTCTCTTGCTCCCCGGGTTCCCTGCCTTCCTCCCGGAGGGTCAGTATTGACATTTGATGTGCGTCCTTCCAGGTATTTTCTTCACACATGTACCTTCTGCATGTTGCGTTTTCCATTTAACTCTTCTTTCTCACAGCCGCAGGGCCATAGATTTCCAATATCTCCTTCCTGTTGCCTGTGCTTGTGCCTGATTGGCTCAATTAGTGAGCTCACAGTGCTAAACAGACCAAAGCTGCTGGTCCAATCCCCAGGTAGTGCTCTTTTGAGCCATAGTTCCTGATGGCATGGGGTGGTAACCAGGACATGAGATGGGAACAGAGGCCCACTCCCTTTCTGGGAGAGAGTACTTCTCCCAGTGATGTCAGCAGAGACCCGGGGAGGAAGGTTGGTCCTCCGTATCCTCCCTGAGTGCTGCTGATATGCTCAATAATTCCCACCTGCTCACAGCGACACTCTGTGTGGTGAGCGTGGCTCACTTAGCAGGGTGCCACCTACAGTTAAGTAGACCTAAAGAAGTGAAAGCTGTGACCTGTCTTGTATCTCAATGTTTTTAATTGCACATTTGTGTGTGTTCCAGACTTGCACTTGAACAGCCTCTCAGAAACTCTGGAATGATAGCTTCTGAGTTGGCTTCTTATTTGTCTGAAAAGTTGTAGTGGTGTCTGGAAGCATGGGACAGTCAGATAATCTCATTGTCACATCGGTTGCAAACATCACCTGCCTCCTAAAAGGGACAGTGGCAAGTATTAACACTGGCTTGGCCATGAACAGAAGAATGTGTGAATTCCCAGGGTGCTCTTAACTCTGTCACCAGCTGGGCTTGTTCTCTCTCTACTTTATTAATTTTTGGGTCCCCAGCAGGGAGTGCCAATTCAAATACTTGTAGGACTGGGATGGTGACATAATCAGTCAAGTGGGTAAAACGGAGCTCTCATCAGGAAGTTCCACCTCTTAGGATACTGGAGAGTGGGCTTAGCATTGCCAGAAATTGTGTTTTTAATATAGTTGAAAATTCACATTTTAATGTGAAATACCTCAATTTTTAAGTGCAGGCAATTAAGTCAATTTTCCAAAACCCCATGCAAGTGGAAAAAACCCACATCTGTGGGTGTACTCAGCTTCTACAGCACTGTAGGTAAGGAAAATATTCCAGTAGACCATCAGGCTACGTTGTCTTTTCACAATTTTTTTTTCACCATCTCTGAAATCCCAAAGTCCTTATTTTTCCTATATCTTATGATTTATGGACCAAACAGATGAGTTTTTATATTAAATTCCCTTTAGCTTACTCTATAACATGATGATGAGCTGACTTTAAAATTCTTAAGGCTGGGCTGGCTGGTTAGCTCAGCTGGTTAAAGCACAGTGTTGGTCACACCAAGGTCAAGGGTTCAGATCCCTGCAGTGGCCAGCTGCCAAAACAAACAAACAAAAGTGACCATTCTTCTGGGTTATTTTTAACATGTGCTAATGGAATTTTGGTTGAAGGAATGAGTCCTGTGGTCTTGTAAAGAGAGGCTATATGAAAATTAAATTTATTATGGAAATATCAGTGGCCATGTTTACCTTCCTAATGTAAATTCAAGCCTAAATTCATTTGAGTGTTATGATGTTATTCATCTCCTTGAACAGAGTAAAATGGTAGCATAAATTATAAAACTGAAAGGTCACGGGGTTCCTTTTTCCATTATTAGAATCTACTGCTCCTTCAGATGCCCTCTCTACACTGTTCCCTTGAACACACAGATAAAAAATACGTTTCTTTCTCCTGCTTCCTGAAGTTACCTACAAGGTCAACAGGAAATGTACTGCAGCCTCAGGGCCGTCTGCACTGACTGGGGATCCATCCATTTTCTGGCTCATCACCATTTTCTTTCGAGGGATTAACTGGTTCTCCAGTTAAGAACAATGAATAGGCTTGATTGTATATGGATGGTAAGAAAAATAAGAGCAAGCAAAATTTGGCCGTGGCTGCTGCCTTCACTTCTTGATGTTCTAGTTACTGGAGTGACACACGATGATAAAAGTCATTTGTCTGATGGGAACTTCTTTTCCCTGGAGTCAAGAGACTCCAAATGTCAGTAATTAAGTTCTCAGACCAGTGGAGACCTTAAAACCCTGCACTCCACTTCCAAAGTCAAGTCAGATGTCCAGCAATTAGAAAGAATTGCAGATTTGGGGAGAAAACAGAGTTTAACAAGATCTAATTCCTAACGATACGCTGTATTGCATTTAATATGAAGACAAACTATACATTAGAAGGTCACAGAAACTTCCTCTTGACTATATTTATTTCTTCATAGTTCTTTATGGCAATTGGGATTTAAAAGTAACAGGTGGTTGGGTTGAACTTTTCTTGCGTTTGTCTCTATTGGCAAACACATTCTCATAAATACTAGGTTCTTATCAGCTTCTAATACAGAGCTTGTGGCGGACCTCTCTTAATTCAATCACAGTTCTAGAAGGCACAGGTTTCCAGTTTCAGCGTGTCTCAACTGTGGTATTTATTACCAATAGTATGCAGTGGTCTTCATCTGTGGGGGACCCCTGTGGATGCCTGAAACCACAGATTGTACAGAACCCTATATATTCTATGTTTTTCCTGTACATACATACCTACGATGAAGTTTAATTTACAAATTAGGCACAGTAAGATATTAACAACAACAATAATAAAATAGAACAATTATAATAACATACTGTAATAAAAGTTATGTGAATGTGGTCTCTCTCTCCCAAAATATCTTATCATAGGGTAATCACCTATTTTCTGAGCACAGTTGACTGAAAACGTGGAAAGTAAAACATGGATAAAGGGGGACTACCATAATAAGAAATAATCTTAGGGGATACATAAATAGCTTTTTAATTTGAGTGGCTAGATGCTTATTTTAAAGATAGTTGAAAAAATATAACTAAATGTACACCAAACCAGTGAGTTCATGGATATTATATAAGCCTTTTGAAATAAAGTAGATGACTTAAATGAAAACATTAATTAAATAATAGTTTCAGCAATACATGAATATGGCAAAAATCAGGCAGATAGTACAGAAATGACTAAAGCACGGGAAACTGCAAATTAATGGAGTCTACTTGGGTTTATTGGAGTGATACTATTTTTTTAACTTTAGAATTTCAATCAGACTAGAATTAGATGGACCTCAAAAGTCAATATAGATATCCCAATTATTTAACATTCTCCCAGAGAGAATGCCAAATCAGCTGTTTGCCATAGTTGCTCATTTTATTCTCTGCTACAGCTTAGGTTGCATTCTTGAAGGGCAGCTCATTTTATTTAATAGTGTAGGCTCTGGGGTCAGACTGCCTGTGCTGGAATCCTGACTTCACCACTTAATTGTTGTGTGAACTCAGGAAACTTATTTGACCTCTTTGAAACTTATTTTTCTCACCTGTAAAATGAGGAAAAATGGTACCTAGCTTGTGAAATCCTTCTTAAGATTAATAAATCAAAACACATCAAGAGCTTAGACCTGCACCTCATGAAACACTGAATAAATACTAGAGATTATTATTTTGTGTTTCCAAAAGGTTGTGTAAAGATAATGGTTTATACAAAAATTTTCACTTATAATTCCACAAAATAGTTTATCTGAAAGAAAAACTTTTAGGCGAGTCCCTAAAAACAATGGTGAGTCTCATTGTGAAGCAATTAATGGGATTATTTCACAGTAATAAATTACTATGAAAGTGTACTTATTTTTAAGGTCTGTGTTTTGAAAAGGATAAGTTTAGGGTGAGGCTGTTCTTAGAAACATTTAAGTCCTATAAGGTTTGAAAGACATTTCTTTTCACTGATTTCCACTGTGACTTGGCACAAAGAATGTTACTTTAAAAGGTAATATAGGGACGGCCTGGTGGCGCACTCGGTAGAGTGTGGCGCTTGGGAGTGTGGCGGCGCTCCCGCCGAGGGTTCGGATCCCATATAGAGACCAGTCCGCTCACTGGTTGAGTGCGGTGCGGGCGCGACACCAAGGGTTGCGATCCCATTACCGGTCATGAAGAAAGACAAAAAGACAAAAAAAAAAAAGGTAATATAAATTAACTGAGGATTCTTGAAGGTAAATATTCCAAACTGTGTGTGGAAGACTTCAGGATTATAGTCGTAGATCCAGAAAAAGAACTACAAATCTGCTGGAAACCTTTCAGAGGAACTCTAGGTTAAGGCCCCTTGAAATGAGGTTTTGGTTTCCATCCTCTTTGGCGCTACCTGAATAGGAAGAAATTTCATTCTTTTTTTTTTCCTTTTTGTCTTTTTTCGTGACCGGCAACAGATCACAACCCTCAGTGTCGCGCCCATACCGGACCGGGACCGGCAACGGGATCGCAACCCTTGGCGTTGCGCCCGCACCTTGCTCAGCCAGTGAGCGGCCGGTCTGTATGTGGGATCCGAACCCTCGGCGGGAGGGCCGCCGTGCTCCCAAGTGGCGCACTGCTACCGGGCCGGCCCAGAAATTTTATTCTTAAGAAGGCTTATAAGGTGTCAAATTTTTTGCAATTAAAGATGTTATATATTCTTACTTGGAAAAGTTTTTTGATTGTGACTATTTAGGTAGGGCTATATGAAGAATCATAGAATTCTTAGAGTTGGAAGGAACCTGAGACACTGTTGAGTTCTCTTCAACCTCCTGTTCTTTTTCTCACAGAGCACCCCCCACCTGTCCCACACTGCCAGCGAGTTGGTGTCAGCGCTTGGCTAGGAAACAAGTCCATCATCCCCAACTGAATTCCTCCCCCTTTCCTACCTTTGCCTTCGTCAACATTTCTGGCCCACCCTGGGGCTGCCTGATGGAATTCTGGGGATAGTTAGATAACAGCAATATGGTTTCTACTTTGGAAGAATCTTTTTACTAAAGCCACATACATTTTATTTATAAAGTGCTTTTAAAGATATTTTTAGTGAATTATGTTCCAATGTATTTTCACCCCCTAATTATGATCCATGGGCTACTTACATCAGAATCTTCTACAGTCCTTGTTAAAAATGTAGATCTAACCCCAGAATCTTGGAGGTGTCCCAGTATCTGCATTTGGAATCTCCTCAGGCAGGGGACCACTGTGCTAATGACTTTTAAAAAGAGTATTTATAAACGACCATCTTTCAAACAATTTAGAATCCTGCGTCCCAAGCACAGATTTCAGGAAGGGTTCTTAGTCTGCTATAGCAAAATACCTTCGGCTGGGTAATTTATAAACAACGGGAATTTATTGCTCACATTTCTGGAGACTAGGACATTCAAGATCAAGATGCTGGCAGGTTCGGTGTCTGGTGAGGGCCTGTTTCTCATAGACTGTGGCTTCTGTATGTCCTCACATGGCAGAGGGATGAGGGAGTGTCCTAGGGTCTCTTTTATAAGGGCACTTATCCCACTCACAAGGGCAGAGCCCTCATGACCTAATCACCTCCCAAAGACCCCAGCTCTTGATACCACCACCTTGTGGGTTAGGATTTCAACATATGGGTTGTGGGAGACACACAGATTCAGATCATAGCAAGTTCTTTAGTATTTAAAATACAGAATGGGGCTGGCCGGTGGCGCACTGCTACAGTGCGCCGCTTGGGAGCGCGGCAGCACTCCTGCCGAGGGTTCGGATCCCACATACAGACTGGTTCCCGCTCACTGGCTGAGCGAGGTGCGGGTGCAGCACCGAGGGTTGCGATCCCGTTTCCGGTCCCAGTCTGGTATGGGCGCGACACTGAGGGTTGCGATCCATTGCCAGACATGAAAAAAGACAAAAAAAGGAAAAAAAAAAATACAGAATGGACGGACACATCTCTAGCAGGAATGGAGGGAACGGGGTTGGAGATTTCCCTTTTGTGTTCCAAGCAGGGGCTGCTTTGAACGGAGTTGTCAGGAGCCAGGACAGAGACTGGTAAATGCCTGTACGGTGGACCAAGGCGTGTGGGACAGAAGGAGTCCCAGGAGTGCTGTGGGTCATGGTCTCTCTCATGGGCTGCACTTCCTCTTGTCCTTGTACTGGTTGCCCCGGGATTCTCCACCACCTCAGGGATAACTCGCACCTGCATTTTCAATCTGCAGCACAGACTCCATGGCCCTGGCCTCCATTTGCCTGCTGTCCTGGGCCTGGGATATAGGGTCACCTGTACATTTACTTTGATGTTTGGCAGTTCTAGTTGCCCAGACTGTCTGCTGATTGGATAATGACAGCAGTGAACATTCACGGAGCACTAAAGGTTTCACAGTGCATCAGTTCACTTAATCCTTACAAGAGATCTACAAATCAGCTACTGATATTGTTACCCCCGTTTTGCAGATGAGGAAATTGAGGTTCAGAGAAGCTCAGGTTCTCACAGTTGGTGCATTGCAGAGCTGGGATTGGAACGCAGATACACCTGACTCTAAGGCTTTTTCTTTACCCACCTGTTAGATGGCTCTGGCTGGTCAGTTTATGTCATCCTCGCCTGGATGACTAGTTCTGCTTGCCTCTCAATCAAGGCTGGGTACCATCTGTGCAGGATTCGTCTTGCCCCTGTTTAGATGGCAGCTTGGCTCCCTGAGTTGAGAGCTTACCTTTAGGTGGGGGTAGCCCAATGGTGGATGGGCAACTCCACCCTTGGGCTACCTGTGTGCTCTGCAGCAAAGCAAGGGGCCCTGCTGGGGCACTTCCTGGGCCTGCAGCTAGGGAGCTTGCACTGGAACTTGCATGGCAGCTCCAGAAAAAAGGGTGAGGAAAAAGAAGAGCCAGTTTGGTCGCCAGAGAAATGACAGTCTCAGGAAAGACCAGCCTCCTGGCGCACTGGGTTTTTCTCACCCACTGTCAAGCTTGGTGTCAGTCTGTGTGCATGCCAACGTGGACCACATACTTCTTGCCTAGGCTGTGGGGGACCAAAACCGGTGGACTTACCCAATTGTGAGAAACTGTGAGGACCCAGAACCTCCCAGGTGATCTCTAGGAGGGTGTGGCATCAGAGGCTGTGGGAGGAGCCCAGGTGGGATGGGTGGGGTGTCAGAGGGTGTGGGAGGAGCCCAGGTGGGATGGGCGGGGCATCAGAGGGTGTGGGAGGAGCCCAGGTGGGATGGGTGGGGTGTCAGAGGGTGTGGGAGGAGCCCAGGTGGGATGGGTGGGGTGTCAGAGGGTGTGGGAGGAGCCCAGGTGGGATGGGCGGGGCGTCAGAGGCTGTGGGAGGGGCGTGGGTGTTTTTGGCAGACTTGTCCAGGAATTTGACATCCCTATAATGTCACACACCATTTTTCTCTTGATTAAACTTAACACAACTGTGTGAAGTGTACTGGATCTGTATTTCAGATTTGCTTGGGGTGAATGTCACAAATTTGCTTTACGAATAAGGGTGAGACAGTTTAAAACCATGGAGAATTACCTAGAGACAGGACGTAGATAGTTGAGGTTTTTAGGAACTTTATTTTCCTGACTCTGGGTAATGGTGGAAAACTCCCCCAATAAGGATCTGGTGACAAATAATAAGTGTTAGAAAAATTATCCAGGTACTTCTCTTCATGAAGGGACAGAATGGTTCTGGAATGCTAAAAACCAAACCCTTGATTATAAAAGGAGTTGAATACCACTTTGCTTTTGCAAAGAAGAAGGTATAAAAATATCTGTTCTCATTAAATCTTCCCACGTTTTGCCCCATTTTTCCTTTCGAGTCTTGCCCAAAGGTTTAGGGTTCCAGCAACCTTGGTTATTTCATGATGGCCACTTTATTTATGTTAAGATCTGCTCTGCATCACCCTCTGGTCTCATCACGTTTGATGCATCATGAGCTAGTTTGTCTTTCTACTGTCAACAATGAAAAGAAGTATTTGGGTGTTCTCTCTGTCCCTAATGTCTCCCCCAAAGAGCCTCAACCCACCAAACAGAGAGTTGTTTAGATTCAAACTGGTGGACAGTTCTTAGAAGGGAAGTATCACCTGCTCACTTACCAGTGTGACATAACTCTGGTGCTTTTTCTTTCAACACCAAGGTGAAAGCTACATTTAGGAATAGGTCTATTTATGAGGTGGAGAAGCACGCGGGGGTGGGGAAGAGGAATGAGTAGTTGTGGAATGTGGGGGAGATTTTGCCAATTCAGAATGCAAGAGAGAATGTTGGTGTTGGGGTGCGGGTGCTGGGAGGTGGAAGAGAGGGCTGAGACGATCTCTGGCACTTTCATAATTTAGTCCAGAGGAGACAGGGCTTCTCCAATTAAAGAAAGATTTTACGGATATTTCAATTTCTGCTTCTTCATATATATTTATCAGAAAACCATTCTGAAATAGCCTGGTGGGACTTTTGTCCTCTTTTCATTTCTAGAGCTGTCATGTTCCCAGCGGGAGAAATGCGTTGCACAGCAAATTGGAGTTTTTGCGTGGGGTGGCTTTTCCTTGGCCAGCTGTGCAGCTAACATTTCACCTGGTGACTGCCTGTGGCTCTCAGAAGCTGAAAGTAATTAGAAATAAAGAAACTAGAAATCTCGGTAAATGGGAAATTTTGAAAGCCTTTAGAAAACTTTTGCTTCTCTCCTAAAGCAAATTTGGCTTACATCCACTTCTTGCTATTAAGAAGGAAAGTATGGTCTAAGTGTCCTAAAATGAATAGATCTACAAGAGAACAAAATACGTTTCAGGACTAAGCTTTATGCATGATATATTTTACGTTAAACACACACACATTGCTATAGATCCTCTTTAAGTGAATATATGACAACATGTTTGTAAAGTAGCTGTCCCATGGGGTTGTTATGAGGATTAAAAAATAAGAAGATGATGGTGAACAATGCTTAGAACAACGTCTGGTATAGTAGTGTTAGCATGTAATGCATTGAGAAAGTTTGTACTGAACTTGTAGCTAAACAGTAGGGTGGGATAGATGGATGAATTGGATATTTGCCTTATCTTTAATGTTTAAATAATTTTGACAAAAAGAAATATGTTCACAAATTACTTATATAATTAAAAACCAATTTAACAGATCTTAACAACAAAAAAAGTGGATATATTCAGATGAAAAATTTAAGAGATATCACAAACAGTGCTGCGTTTAGACCTGGTTAGAAGGGTGTCCCGAATCCCATGCTTTAGAGAGTCTTGTGTATCTAAATGCACACACACAAATATCAAAGAACAGACGGGCAGGTCTGTGACTTAGGAACTGGTGCTCAACAAGGACACAGTATAATGTACAGCCCTAGCAACTGTGTTTGTGACCGACACCGTTCAGGCCCCAGGGAAATACTCTTCCATAGCTTTGCCCTGTGCTCTCCAAGCAAAGGTTAACTGTACCCAAATGCCACAAATTTGAGGGTGTGCTGCTCTCTGTGTCGGACCTGCTTGGTGGTGTCCGAATGATTTTAGCAGAACTGATGTAAAGAAAGGACAATTTAATTAATCAATCTTTAATTAACTTGCAATAGATTTGTGCACAGAGTTATTGTTTCTCAATAGTGCCAAGTGTTCATTTTCTTCTCTTTGTGTTCCAATTCTTGGTTCTAGAGGTACTCATAAATTCCCACGGTATTTTCAGTAGTTACATGTGGCAGCTGAGGAGTGATTTGCCCTATTAAAACAGAGCACACTGGGCCGGCCCGGTGGCGCACTGCTACTGGCCCGGTGGCGCATGCTACAGTGCGCCGCTTGGGAGCGCAGCGGCCCTCCCGCCGAGGGTTTGGATCCCACATACAGACCGGCAGCTCACTGGCTGAGCGAGGTGAGGGTGCAACACCGAGGGTTGCGATCCTGATGCCGGTCACGAAAAAAGACAAAAAGGAAAAAAAAAAAACAACAAAAAAAACAGAGCACACTGTTCTCAAATTTGTATTTATGTAGGTCTAAATATAACAGGCCTAAAATGTGATACCTATTCTTCATATAGACAACTACGTGGAAATTGAATGCTAGAATTAGAAATAGTTTTACTCCTATAAAATATATATAATAGTCTTTGATCACATTTTCTTTTATTTTTAATTGAATCATAATTGATTATACATATTTTTGGGGCTCAATGTTGACATATGTTGATCAAATCAATATTACTAGTATGTATATTGTTACAAA
>NW_007728403.1:253119-253817 GCF_000696425.1 Galeopterus variegatus
ATTGTTACAAATTGTACTTATTCTTTATGCCCCTTGTCCAATCTCTCCCTATCCCCTTTTCTCTCCCCCCTCCCACCACTGATAACCCTTGATTTTTTTCTCTCCTTCTGGAGTAATGGTTACTCTGTTGATTTATTGCCTAGATGATCTGTCCAGTGCTGAGAGGTGTGTTCAGTTCCCCCAATATTATCATAGAGCAGCTGCTTCTTCTGTCACTCTGGGATGGGCTTTGTGGAGAGAGACATCCTCTTCTTTTCTTTGGTGACTCTCCTTGTGTCAATGCACTCCAGTGGCTGGTGGACCATCTGCATGGTGGTTGTGATGTCTAGCTGCTCACGTGGCAGTTGTGGCTACTGTGGTGGCTGTGGTGGGCCACCAACATGGAGATGATGTTTTGGGCAGGCTCCTTGGCACTGGTTGTGTTCTTGGTTGTTGGGGGGTCTGGTCCCCAGCTCTATGCCTCAGGACTCCAGGTGGGCCCTGAGGCACTGGCAGTGTTCCTGGTTGTTGGGGGGTCTGGTCCCCGGCTCTATGCCTCAGGACTCTGGGTGGGGCCCTGAAGTGCTGGTGGCATGCCTGGTTTTGATTACATTTTCAAAAAATTTAAGAAAACTTCAGCTTTAAGAACTCATGATTTAAAAATTTTACATTCATTAATTAAAATTTATATTTTGTATATACATATATTTTGGAGTATT
>NW_007728403.1:255826-257318 GCF_000696425.1 Galeopterus variegatus
GTCAGATGTATATTTTGCAAGTATTTTCTCCCACTCTGTTGGTTGTCTTTTCACTCTGTTGATTGTTTCTTTCTCTGTGCAGAAACTGTTTAGTTTGATATAATCCTATTTGTTTATTTTCCTTTTAGTTGCCTGTGCTTTTGGGGCCCTATTCATGAAGTCTGTACCCACTCCTACTTCCTGGAGTGTTTCCCCTATGTTTTCTTTAAGGAGTTTTATTGTTTCAGGATGTATACTTAATTCTTTAATCCATTTTGAGTTGATTTTGGTATATGGTGAGAGGTATGGGTCTAGTTTCATTCTCGTACATATGAATATCCAATTTTCCCTGCACCATTCATTGAAGAGGTAGTCTCTTCCTCAGTGTGTGGACTTGCTGCCTTTGTCAAAGATCAGATGGCTCTAGGTGTATGGGTTGATTTCTGGGTTCTCTATTCTGTTCCATTGATCTGTGTGTCTGTTTTTATGCCAGTACCATGCTGTTTTGGTTATTATAGCTTTGTAATATAGTTCAGAGTGAGCTAGTATTATGCCTCCAGCTTTATTTTTTTTGCTCAGCATTGCTTTGGCTATGTGTGTGTGGTCTTTTGTTATTCCATATAAATGTCTGGATAGTTTTTTCCATTTTTGAGAAANGGATGAATCCCACTTGATCATGGTGTATAATTTTGTGCATGTGTTGCTGTTTTCTGTTAGCTAGTATTTTGTTGAGTAGTTTTCTATTTTTGATGCATCTTTCTCTGCTTTTGGTATCAGGGTGATGTTTGCTTCATAGAATGAGTTTGGGAGAATTGCCTCTGTTTCTATCTTTTGGAATAGTTTGTAGAGAATTGGTGTCAATTCCTCTTTGAATGTTTCTTAGAATTCTGCTGTGAATCCATCTGGTCCTGGGCTTTTCTTTGTTGAGAGCCTTCTGATAACAGCTTCAATCTCTTTTATTGTTATGGGTCTGTTCAGATTTTCTATATCTTCTTGCTGCAGTTTTGGTAGTTTGTGTGTGTCCAGAAATTTATCCATTTCCTCCAGATTTTCAAATTGGTTGGCATATAGTTGTTTATAGTAGTCTCTAATGATTACTTGTATTTCAGAGGTATCAGTTGTAATATCACCTTTTTCATTTCTAATTTTTGTTATTTGGGTCTTCTCTCTTCTTTTTGTAGTTAGCTGTGCCAATGGTTTGTCAGTTTTATTTAACTTTTCAAAAAACCAATTTTTTGTTTCATTGATCTTTTGTATTGTTTTCCGGGTTTCTATTTCACTTAGTTCTGCTCTGATCTTAATCATTTCTTTCTGTCTACTAACTTTGTGTTTGGATTGATCTTGTTTTTCTAGATCTTTAAGGTGAAGTGTTAGGTTGTTTATTTGTCATCTTTCCATTTTTCTGAAGTAAACATTTAATGTGATAAATTTCCCCCTTAATATTGCTTTGTGGTATCCCACAGGTTTTGGTATGATGTGTCATTATTTTCATTAGTTTCAAGAAACTTTTTGA
>NW_007728403.1:258550-262275 GCF_000696425.1 Galeopterus variegatus
TCATTATCTCTTTTTATTGTTTTTAGTTTAAAATCTATTTTATCAGATATAAGAATAGCTATTCCAGCTCATTTTTCATTTCTTTTAGCCTGATATTTCTTTTTCCATCCTTTCACTCTTAGTCTATGTGTGTCTTTACAGGTCAGATGAATCTCTTGAAGGCAGCATATTGTTGGGTCCATCTTTTTAATCCAGTCAGTCAGCCCGTGTCTTTTGAGTGGGACCAGTCAGTCAGCCTGTGTCTTTTGAGTGGGGAATTTAACCCTTTTACCTTTAGAGTTACTATTGAAATGTGTTGATTTACTCTTAGCATTTTATTGATTTTTGTTTAGATGTCTTAAGTACCTTATGTTCCTTTCTTCCTAATTTTCTGTTTGTCTTCTGTATTTGTTGGTTACTTGGGGTGGTAGATAAACTATGTTTTCTCTTTATTGTTAGTATTTTTGTTTTGCTGGTAGGTTTTGTTCTTTCTTGAGTATTCATGGCAGTGATGATTGTTTTTGAGGTATCAAACCCAGTGCTACCTTGAGAATTTAAGACTGGTCATGTGGTAGTGAGCTCCCACAGTTTTTGTTTGTCTGAGAAATATAGTATTTGTCCTTCATTTCAGAAGAATAGCCTTGCTGGGTAAAATATTCTTGGCTGGCAATTTTTGTCCTTTAGTATTTGGAATATATCATCCCATTCTTTTCTGGCTTTTAGGGTTCCTGATGAAAAGTCTAATGTTAGCCTGATTGGGGCTCCTTTATAAGTGACTTGCTGCTTCTCTCTTGCAGCTTTTAAGATTCTCTCTTTGTCTTTGAGTTTTGCGAGTTTGACTATCACATGTCTTGGAGAGGACCTTTTTGGGTTGAGTATGTTTGGGGATCTTTGAGCCTCCTGAATCTGAAGTTCTGTGACTTTCCCTATACCTGGGAAGTTTTCTGCTATTATTTCATTGAATATGTTTTCAGTGCCATTTCCTTTTTCCTACCCTTTGGAATACCCATAATTCGGATATTTGAGTGCTTAAGGTTGTCTGTTATCTCTCTTAGATTTTCTTCAATTTTTTTTTTTTTTTTTGTCTTTTGTCTTTTTCTGGGTCCGGCAACGGATCACAACCCTCAGTGTTGCCCCCGTACCGGACCGGGGACCGGCAACGGGATTGCAACCCTTGGTGTTGCTCCCGCGCCTCGCTCAGCCAGTGAGCGGGAACCGGTCTGTATGTGGGATCCGAACCCTTGGGCGGGAGCGCCGCCGTGCTTCCCAAGCGGCGCACCATCCAGTGCGCCACCGGGCCGGCCCAGATTTTCTTCAATTTTTAAAATTCTTTTTTCTGGTCTGCCTGCATTAATTCAAACAGCCTGTCTTCAGGTTCAGAAATTCTCTCTACTGCTTCTTCTAGCCTGCTGGTTAGATTCTCTGTTGTGTTTTTTATTTCATTGAATGAATCCTTCAGCTCCACAAGCTCTGTTATATTCTTTTTCAAGGCATTAATTTCTTTGTACATTTCTTCTTTCAGATCCTGTATATTTTTTCTCATTTCATTGTGTTGTCTGACTGAGTTTTCTTGTATCTCATTTAGTTTCCTTACAATTGTTGCTCTAAATTCCTTGTCAGTCATTTCAAAGACTTCCTGTTCTATAGGATCTAGAGCTTGAGAGTTATTATTTTCCTTTGGTGGTGATGTACTTTCTTGATTTTTAATATCTCTGGTATCTTTCCTTTGGTGTTTTGTCATTGTAGCAGGGGCCATTCAGTACACTCATTTCACCCTGATGTCTGGTTTGGATCCTGAAGGGACTGCCAATTCTGGGCATCAGGAACTAGCCTAGGCTAGAGGTTCAGTGGACACCTGCCTTTTCTGGCACGGCTTTCTCAGGGCATGTGTGCCCAGAGGCTCTTAAGACTCTGTAAGTGGTGGGGACTGGCCTGGGCTGGAGGGCCTGCAGTGCCTGCCTTTTCCGGTGCAGCTCTCTTGGGGTGTGTGGGCCCAGAGGCTATTAAGTCTCTTTAAGTGGCATGATGTCTGGTTTGGATCCTGAAGGGACTGCCAATTCTGGGCATCAGGAACTAGCCTAGGCTAGAGGTTCAGTGGACACCTGCCTTTTCTGGCACGGCTTTCTCAGGGCATGTGTGCCCAGAGGCTCTTAAGACTCTGTAAGTGGTGGGGACTGGCCTGGGCTGGAGGTCCCATGGCACCTGCCTTTTTTGGCATGGCTATTTCAGGGCATGTCTAAAAATAATTTTAATTTTGAAAATCAAATGTTTTCTTTTCATTTACATTTCTAATGAAAATTCATTTCAATTTTGTACATTTTGAATATTATTACATTTTGTTATTTAATTTAGGCCATTGCTATCAATACAAAACAAATTATGTGAAAACCTTGATTGTAAAAATATAATAATTATTTTACTGAAGTGAAGTCAGAAAAAATAAGATTTGTAAAATAAATACAATTTATGAGTGATGTTTACCTTTATTGCTTACCAAACACCACTAGCTCATCAATAGAATGCCCAGATATGCACAATAATAAATTCAGTTGTGTTTGATATTTTGCCAACATTGAGTTACATAAAAACTTAAACTTACAAATATTTAAAATTTTGTCCTTATGAAGGTATACTTGTCAAAGTAGGAGAATAAACCATATTTCATTCAGCAGTTTGATAGCTTGACTTCTAACTTTAAATATTTAGGCATAAAGAACACAAGCCTCGAACTTTTACCCTGGCCCTGTACATGTTAGAAGTGGGTCTGAGAATATGTGTGATTAGTATACTATCAGCATTTTTAGCAGCCAGGGCTGACTATTCTGGGTTGTTCCTTTGCTAGGTTCCTTGCTCCACCCCAGCCTATGCCCAGGTTATCCCACGGAAAACCAAAGGGATCAGCTCCCTGTGTGAGACCAGGAGGCTGGCAGCTGAGAGGCTAGACCCTTCTGCTTTCCCTTTCTCTCTTTTCCTTTGCCTCCTCATCTCCCCCTCTCCACAGCTCATGGGCTGCTCTCCTAAACCTTTAGATGAAACCGTAGCCTTTCTCTCCTCTTCTGCTCCGTTTCTGTAAAACGCACGCTCTCAGATGGTTGCCATCAAATTCCTGCTAATCATTAGCTTCTCATGAAAATCTTACCCCAAGATGGGATTAAAGGATGGAAAAGGTAGCCCCTTTCTGGGGATAGTTGTAATGACAAAAGTCAGTGTTTCTCAGTGTGTCCTCTCAATTTCTGACATTAAAAATATTGATCCACAAAATGAAAAATTTATTCTCTTTTTGTTTTGTTTTTAATCCTCCGATTACTTCTGGAAGAAAGTTTCAATTTGTTGCCAGAATGTATTTTAAGGTTTCTTTTTGGCAAGTCTCCACCCCCACTTTTTAAGTCAAGCTTATTGAGGTAAATTTACATAAATAAATTGCACCAATTTTGATTTTGGTGAATTTGATAAATGTGTTCATATAACCACAACATTTTCTTCAGGACCAAGTTCCTTCTGCCCCTCTACTGCCAATCCCTCTCTCTACCTCTGGCCCAAGGCAACCACTAACATCTTTTATTGCTATTGATTCTACTGCATTTTTTTTTTTTTGTCTTTTTTCCGTGTCCGGCAACGGATCGCAACCCTCAGTGTCGCCCCCGTACCGGACCGGGACCGGCAACGGGACCGCAACCCTTGGCGTTGCTCCTGCGCCTCGCTCAACCAGTGAGCAGGAACCGGTCTGTATGTGGGATCCGAACCCT
>NW_007728403.1:263275-286470 GCF_000696425.1 Galeopterus variegatus
CGCTTCCCAAGCGGCGCACTATCCAGTGCGCCACCGGGCCGGCCCCTACTGCATTTTTTAGAATTTTAAATATATGGGATCAGACTTCTGGTCAAGATGGTGGAATGGATGGTCCCCAGCATCACTCTCTCCCACAAATCAACGAATTTACAGCTATAAAAATGTAACATCAGCCAAGCTGGGGCCGCTGGAGCTTAGGTGAAGAGGAGGAGAGACCTACAGAACTCATGAAGGCTGGAGAAACTGTGAAGAGAGAAAGAAAAAACTGCTCTCAGCATTTTGGGCCGCAGCCACTCTAATGCTGGAGTACGTAGGGAAGGAGCTGGCAGAAGCTGCAGCTGTGCCCTTCAGATGGAATTACTTGGAGGTGGCAGGGGAGAAGAGGACTTTGGTGGCCCCCAGGACAGCAAGACCACTAATAGAGTTCCTGTGGACCCATCCAGGAGCGAGGATCCAGAACAGCTAAAAAAGGGGAGCCACTCAGGCTGGTGAGTCATCACAAGGGACTGGCACAGGGCCCATCCCATGGGAAGTGTTTGGAGCTCAGGCGGTTGGGGGGACAGGGCCCATGGGGAGAACACTGGGACACAGCAAGGACAGCCAATCCACCCCCCAGTCAGCACAGGACCACTCAGTGGAGACTGTTCAGGAATGCAGACTTGCATGGGGTGCAGTTTGATGAAAAACTCAGGCCCAGATCAGAGTTTCTACACAACCCAGGTGCACCAAGTATCTGGAGAGCTGGAAATATCATATGGTCAACCATTAAACCCTGAGCTGCATAAAAAGCCTTCCCTAGGGAAACAGCAGCAAAGCAGCAATTTACTCAACCACATAGCTCAAGTACTGGTTCCCACAAGAAGTTCCCTGTTTTAGAAGTGAGCAAAGGACAAAAACTTAGTTCTGGCCCAGGCACACCACCAATGCCTTGGGGCCCACCAGGGGACATGAGGCATGGAGCCAGGGGCAGGACCCCTGCCCACAACCACTCACACTGCCAGCACCTTAGGGCCCCACCCAGGAACCCAAGGATTGGAGCCAAGGACTGGACCCCACTCCCACATACAGGCACAACACCAATGCCTAGGGGCCCGCCCGGGGACCCAGGGCTAGCAGCCAGGGACCGGATCCCCTTGCCACAACCAGGCATACTGTGACAGTGCCTCAGGGCCCCACCTAGGGGCCTGAGGCATGGAGAAGGGGACTGGAACTCCCTCCCACAACCAGGCACACTGCACCAGCACCTCAGGGCCCACCTAGGGGCCTGAGGCATGGAGAAGGGGACTGGAACTCCCTCCCACAACCAGGCACACTGCACCAGCACCTCAGGGCCCACCTAGGGGCCTGAGGCATGGAGAAGGGGACTGGAACTCCCTCCCACAGCCAGACACACTGCACCAGCACCTTGGGGACTACCTGGGGACCTGAGGCATGAAGAAAGGGCCTGGAAACCCCTCCCACAATCAGGCTCACCACGCCAGCACCTCAGGGCCCACTGAGGGACCTGGGATAAGGAGCTGGGACTGGATCCACCCACCCACAACCAGGCATGCTGGGACAGCACATCGGGGCCTGCCCTGGGACCCAGGGCATGGAGAAGGGGACTGGATCCACCTCCTACCACCAGGCACACCACACCAGTGCCTTGGGGCCTGCCCATGGACCTGAGGCATGGAGAAGGGGACTCGATCTCCCCTTCCACAACCAGGTACATTGTGCCAGCACCTTGGGGCCTGCCCTGGGACCTGGGGTATGGAGCTGGGGACTGGGACCCCTCCCACAACCAGACACCCCATGCCAGCACCCCGTGGCCTACATGGGGACCTGGGTGTGGAGCCAGAGACCAGACCCCCTTCCACAACCAGGTACCCCATGCCAGCACCTCAGGGCCTGCCCTGGGACCTGGGGCATGGAGAAGGACACCAGATCCCCCTCCCACAACCAGGCACACTGCACCAGTGCCTTGGGTCTGCCTGTGAACTTAAGGCATGGAGAAGGGGGCCGGACTCCCCTCCTATAACCAGGCACCCTGTACCAGCACCTTGGGGCCCACTCAGGGACCCAGGGTATGGACCCAGGGACTGGACTCTCCCTCCCACAACCAGGCACACCATGCCAGTGCCTCGGGACCCACTCAGGGACCAGGGGCATGGAACTGGGGATTGGACACTCTCCACAACCAGGCACACTGCCAGCAACATGGAGTAGGCCAAAAACATCTCCTCCATGTGGGTGACCCACCACAGCCACCACGATAACCATGGCTGCCACAAAGGCGGCTAGTTGCCACAACCACCACGCAGATGGTCCACCAGCCACTGGAGTGAGTTGACACAAGGAGAGTCACCAGCAGAGATAAAGAAAGGAGGAGGATGTCTGTCTCCACAGAGCCCATTTCATAGTGACAGAAGAGACATCAGGTGTATGATAGTATTGGGGGACCTGATCATGCCTCTCAGCATCGGACAAATCATTTGAACAGCAAATCAGCAGAGTAACCACTATTCTTTCAGAGCGAGAGAAAAAATCTAGGGTGATTAAAGGGGGGAGGGAGGAGAGAAAGGGGGATGGGGAGGGATTGGACAAGGGGCATAAAGAATAATTACAATTTGTAACAATATACATGCTAGTAATATTGATTTGATCAACATATCTCAATGTTGAACCCCCACAATATGTATAATCAATTTTGATTCAATAAAAGTTAAAAAGAAAAAGAATATGCAAATAAAGAGAAATCATTAAAACTTAAAAGGAAAAATAAATAAATAAAAAATTAAAAATATATATGGAATCATGTAGGGCATATGTATTTTGTGCCTGGCTTCTTTCACTCTGTATAATATTTTTGAGATTTATCTATGTTGTGTTTATCAGTAGTTTGTTTACTTTTTCCACTGAGTATTCCTTTGTACGGATATAACCAAAATTTATCTATTGATGGACATTTGTACTATTTTCAGTTTTTGGCTATTATGAGTAAAGCTACTTTGAACACTTGTGTGGAAGTTTTGTGTGGACATATGCTTTCATTTATTTTGGGTAACTAACTAGGAGTGGAATTGGTGACTTTGGTAGTAGCTAAATTTCTAAAAATTTAAATTTATGTTAAATTTATAAGAAACTGCTCATTTTTCCCAAATGTATCATTTTACACTCCCATCAGCAATAGAGGAGAGTTTGACTGCTCCACATCTTTGTCAACACTTGTTATTGTTAGTCTTTTTAATTTTAGTCATTCTAGAGGGTATGTCATGGTGTCTCATTATGATTTTTTTTTTTTAATTGGTGGCTGGCCAGTAGGGGATCTGAACTCTTGACCTTGATGTTATCAACCCCATGCTCTAAGCTAACCAGCCAGCTCTCATTATGATTTTAATTTGCATTTCTCTGATGAATAATGATATGGAACTTCTTTTCATGTGCTTATTTGCCATGTATCTTCTTTGGTGAACTGTCCAAATCTTTTGCCTATTTGTCTTATTGAATTGTAAGCGCTCTTTATATAGTTTGGATAGATATAAGTTTTGCAAATATTTTCTCCCAGTCTGCAGCTTGCCTTTCTAATGTCTTAACAGATTTTTTTGAAGAGTAAAATATTTATATTTTGATGCACTACAATTTATCAGTTTTTAAAAATAGTTTCTGCTTCTTTATGTCTTATTTAAGAAGTCATTGCTGGGCCGGCCCGGTGGCGCACTGCTACAGTGCGCTGCTTGGGAGCGTGGTGGCGCTCCCGCCGAGGGTTCGGATCCCACATACAGACCGGCCGCTCACTGGCTGAGCGAGGTGCGGCACAACACTGAGGGTTGCGATCCCGTTACCGGTCCCGGTCCGGTACGGGCGCGACACTGAGGGTTGCGATCCGTTGCTGGTCACAAAAAAAGAAAGACAAAAAGGAAAAAAAGAAAAAAAAAAAAAAAAAGAAGTCATTGCTTAACCCATAGCTGTTAAGATTTTCTTCTGTGTATTCTCCTAGAAATTTTATAGTATTAGCCCTCATTTTTAGGTCTGTGATCCACTTTGAGTTTTTCTTTCTTTATGATGTGAGGTAAAGTTCAAAGTTTTTAAGAAAATTTTCATATGGATGACCAGTTGTTCTAGTACATTTGTTGAACATATTGTTTCTTACCCATTGAATTGCTTTGGCATCTTTGTTGAAACTCAACTGATCATGTATGTGTGATCATATTATCTAACTCTGGACAGTATTCTATTTCATTTATTTCTATGTTTATTGTTTCATAAATGTCACACTATCTTAAATGACTTAAGTTTGGGAAGATATAACAAGAGAAAAAACCCCCTCAGTTACCTCAGGAAAAAAACTCTAATGAAAGAAGGACCAGTGGCAAGTGTATATTTTGGAGCATCCTAAATCACACTGACAATTCCATTTGCAGTAAAGGGAATTCTATTCTGGGATTAAACCTCCAAAGAGGTTTTTCTATCAAGTTACTTCCAGAAAGCTCTGCGACATCCAAACTCAGGGGTACTTAATAGTATTTAATAGTACCTAAAAAAAATCAAATCTTGGACACTTACACTGAACTCGGAGATAAGAAATGGCAGGAAGTTAGTGCTTATTGCCCACCAGAGATGGCACATTAGGGGTTAAATTGCAATCTTTCTGCAGAACAAGTTTTTATCAAGTAAGAAAAGATGAGGTGCCTGTCTTGCTGACATGAAAAGTAAAAAATATTTATTGCTCTGTTTACCAGATGCCTAGGTGTATCATTTTCTGTCTTTGATTGGCAGTGTGACCTTGGCTATGAATCCCTTATCTGTGATGCAGTCCAGTATCAGTGGTAGGAGAGCATAATTATGCTTTTATTTGCCATCTGCCTTCCATATAAGTAAGTCGAACCCAGGAGCCGAGGACAAAGCTGAGTTGGGTCAGAAGGGCATCAGTGTTCATGCACAATCCATTTCCCAGAGCATATGGTCCATTTCAGGAAACAAAGCTGTGCTTAACAAAGTTGGTCCTGGGTTCCCTTGGAAACACAGAGCAAGAGTGTAGTCACAGTGGGGCACAGAGGGAAGGTCACATGATATTCTATTTGGCAAGTTGTCTGAGTCCAGGCTGTCCCCTTCTTCAATGTCAGAATGGAAAAAGGAGGGTTCACAGACCTTTTGTTTATTTGTTAAAATTGCTTATACTTTAGTTAGATTTATCGAGCCACAGCTTCCTATGGCCTAGGTGCTCAATAGATTTTTGATGACTTGCACTGAATAGTGCATTCCTTTAATAATCAATCCACTACAATCCACTACACTGATTCTACCCTTGTCTACAAATGGCACTGTGGCAGCACAATCAGCAGGGGGCCTTGGTATCTGGAGCCAGGCACCTGGTTGTCACTGGTCTCCTGACCTAGTTTGTCTAGTCTTCCCAAGGTGCATGTCTGGGAGGAAAAGACTACTGTGCACGTTGGTATCCACAGAGCACATAAAGCAGCATTTTGGCTATTATGAGTGGAGGTCTCAGTAGATTCTTTGTTGGCTGACTGATTTGAATGCATATTCATGAGGCTAATTCCTTTACTGTTACCTTTGTTTGCAAGGTCTGCATTTTAAAAGGGAACATGTTGTGGAGAAGATTCCTCCCTGCCCAAGCTGTTAGAGGATTCTATCTCTGTTGTTCATTAGAATTCTAACTGCAGTGTGGCTGGCTTGAAATAGAATCCTCAAGCACAAGACCATCTGATGGTGTCCACTTGAAGATTACTCTTTATGAGTTACACTTTAACATCTTTGAACTGGCCATTTAATATAAGAATGTTAGCATTTAAAAATAACTTAAAAGCACATTAAAATGACAACTAATTTCAATTCATTAGATCTTTATTACATTTGATGCATAGTTTGAATTTCACTCCTGAGATGAAAGGGTAAATCTGATAGGTAACTGAAATATAACGTGTGCTTCACAGGAACTTTACTTTGAATTTTTTATATACCTTGGTGTAATTAATAAAACATTTCTTACAGAAGAATTGCACAACTGAATGAATCCATGAACTTCTTGAGTGTCAAAGCAAATCAGGCTACTTCAGTCCTTATTTAGAGAATAAAACTGTTCAAATTGTAGTGGCTTATAAATTCCTAACTTTGGATGAAGAAATCTGTACCATCTTTGGAAAAAGGAATAAGCATTTTCTGCAATGCAAAACCATATTAATTACTGCCCACCTATAGGAAATCTGTCCAAAGAGGATGACGATGTATATTGACGTAGTGGCTACTGTACTTGCTTGACCACCACCCTTTACCCTCTTCTTGTACTAATGGAAACTCTTCTCTTCTTTGGGCACATTTCTTTCTTCCCCTCCAACCATGTATTGGAGGCTGCAGTTCATAATACCCCACCTACCTGGCAACTTCAGTGCGCACCTGACCAACCTGCTGTCCTACCCCACTATAGGCTGCTGTAACAAAACACCACAAACTGGGTGGCTTACCACAACAGAAATGTATTCTTTCACAGTTCTAGAGGCTAGAAATCTGAAATCAAGATGACAGCAAGGTTGGTTCCTTCTGCAGGCTCTGAAGGAGAATCTGTCCAATGCCTCTCTCCCACCTTCTGGTAGTTGCCGGCAATCCTTGGTGTTCCTTAGCTTGTAGGTGCGTCACTCATCTCTGCCCTGGTCATCACATGGCATTCTCCCTGTGTGTGTGTCTCCGTGTCCAAACTTCCCTGTTCTTATAAGGACACTAGTCATTGGATTAGAGCCCACCCTAATCCAGTATGACCTCATCTTAACTTGATTACATCTGCAAAGACCTTTTTTCCAAATAAGGTCACATTCATAGATACTAGGACTTAGGACTTGAACATATCTTTTTGGAGGACAAAATTCAACCCACAACACCCTCTTTCCTATAGTGATTGGACCAATGATAAATAATCATGATACCCAAACTGGGCCAGTCAGAGAGCTTTCCACTTGGAATTTCTCACTGGAGCTGGTGGGGACACTCTTGTCCTTGTGCCTGCGCCAATGATAAATAATCATGATACCCAAACTGGGCCAGTCAGAGAGCTTTCCACTTGGAATTTTTCACTGGAGCTGGTGGGGACACTCTTGTCCTTGTGCCTGCAAGTCTGTTTGATAACCATGGGGCAGCTGGCTGTCATGATTCCAGCCTCATGGAGAAGCTTGCCTGAGAGAATGGAGCTGATATGCAGAGAAAAGCAGAGAGAGGAGGAGGCAAAGTCCTGATGTTATTTAAATCCTTACATCCAGACACACCTTCCCTTGGTTTGCTCATGTGAGCCATTAGATGTGTGTCCTTTTCGCTTTCTTAATCAAGTATGAGATAATGTTTCAATTATTTGTAGCCAAAGGACACTGAATAATATAAATTAGACAGTGTGTAAAGATTTTGTGAGAAAGGGTCCTAAAATGGAAATGTGATCTCCCAGAAAAGTGAGTGCTTAGCCAAGACTGTTTCACCCTGCCTGTACGTACTCAGCAGGTAGTGGTGTGTATGCAGGGACAGCTCCCATCTCCCAGACACCACAAGTGCCCAGCTTGCAGTGTGGCTTTCCAGGAGAGTCCTCTGGACCATCATAATGGCGGGCACAAGCTCTGACCTCACTTCATTTATTTTTCTTTTCCTCTCATGGGCTTATTCTGACCATCTATCACTTTAATATGAATTTACCAAAGAAACATTTTCTTGAGTTCCCAAGAACAAAGGAACAATGTGGAATAATGAGCTTTTTCTAAGATGACATAAGCAATGCTGCAGTAACTGATGAGTGTCTTTTCCAGCTGCCTGATTCATTGCAAACGTTCGAAGATCATATTGCAATGCCACTGAAAAACTTTCTACCATCAGATGCCACGCAGGAGGCTGGCCTCCTGTGGCCCCTGCAGAACAATTTCATCTGACAAAAGCAGCTTAAACAATAAGGGGCTTCCTATAAAATAAGAAATGCAGACTTAAGGTTTCATCATCATCAGTGCCTTGTTGCTTTCCAGCTTTCAGCTCTGCCATTCTCAGTTTGTTGGTAATGTTTCCCCTTATAGTTGCACGATAGCTTTGAGAGGGCCCACCTCTGGATGTAACAAATTTCAGAAAAGGAGAGCAGTGCTTTCTCCCTTGTGTCTCTTTTTATTGGGAGGAAAAACCTTTCTCCAAGTTCTCCCACCTCTATCCTGGGCAGACTTTCCCCCAATCCCAATGGCCAGGATGGAGTCGCATGCTCAGGTGTGTACCAATCTCTGGCCAGGGAATTGGATTCCCATATTGGCTTACTACTCAGTATTTACACCTTGGGGCTGGACACAGCCTGTGAAACCAAGGACACTCAATACCTGAACAAACCTGAAGGTCTATTAGTAAAGAAGAGGGGTAAGGCAAGCAGTGGGGTCTGCCACAGCACTTGGGGGGCCATTGATGGAAACTCTGAAGGCCCTGATGTCGTCGGTACCCAGCAAACTGCCCACAACTCCCATGGTCAGCAGGGCTTGAGGTACTGGACAAATATCAAAACTTGTGGGGTATTTCATAGAAGGAAATTGATAGTGTTAAATATTTAATAGAATTTAATTTAATATACTAAGTGAAATATTTATATGGTATATAATGTATAATATAGACTATTTTATATATCCTATATTTAATGTATTTATATTTAACATGTTAAAAACAGAAGGCTCAAGATTGATGAAATAACAACAATTGACCTTAGGTTAGTAGAAGAAAAGTAGAATAAACCCAAAGGAAGAATCAAAATGATAAAAGCAATAGGTTAAGAACAGACATTAACAAAATAGAAAACATTAGAATAACAGTAACAATAGAAAAACATTTTCGATAGAGAAGATTAGCAAAACAAGTTTGGTTCTTTGAAAAGACTAAAAAAAAATTCAAAGTTCTGGTAAGAATGATCCAGAAAAAAAGAGGGAAACATAATATTAGAAATGAACAATATTAGAAATGCAAACATTAAAATATAAGATAGTGTAAGCCATGCTAAGCTTATAAAAATTAAGTTTAGATATAATGAAAAAATTTGTAGAAATTATAGCCTAAAAATTGACTTAGGAAGAAATAGAGTACTGAATAGTCTTATAATCTAGGAAAATGGGGCCGATTGTTAAAAGGCTTTCCATAGAGGAAATTCCAGAAGCTTTCCACTGGCAATTTCTATCAGACATTCAAGAAATAAATAATTCCATTCTATACAAATTATTCCAGAATATTGAAAAAGAGGGAACAATCTTCAACTCGTATTTTGAGAGTTGGATCACTTTGATTCCACAATCTGATAAGGGCTGAATGGAAAAGGAAAATCACTCATAAATGTGATCACAAAAATCCTGCAGAAAGTATTAGCAAGCCAAATCCTGCATCAATTAAACATGTAAATCATGAACAAGTTGGGTTTGATTTACCATTATAAAATCAATTAATATAAATAATTATATTAACAGGTTAAAGGAGAAAAGTCTTATGATCATCTCAACACGTGGCAAAAAAAGCATCTGATCGAATTCAACACCTGTTCATGATAGAAACTCTTAGTGAACCAAAGACTGACCCTGTTAGTTTGGACGGCCCATTGGCTAAGTAGCATTTTCTCAGGAAGCTCCCTTAGATGCTCAGTGGAAAGCAAATGCTAGAACTCTTCTGTCCTTTGGGGCTCCTTTCCCAGTTTTCACTGTTGTCTGAACATTTCTTATATCTTTCTATATATAATGATCTTTTATTTTTTAATTTTTTAAAATAAAAATAGGCATGTTATATATACTGTTACTTAGTTTCATTTGGCCTGCTGTGGACATATTTTCTCTTCAATATGTATATAGGTCTACTGTTCTCTTTAATACCTACATAATTATTGTATATAAACCATATAAACCATAGTTCATGATCTATGTTAAGAAAAAATAATTCAGCAGCCTGAAGACTGAGGGAAACTTTTAGTTGTAAACCCTGTGAATTGAGATTTAGGTAAATGTGACAAAAGCTCACCTTTTGAATGTCATTTTTCTGTGTATAGATCTACAAGTGAGAGGAGAAGTTTGGCAGTGCTCCTGGGGATGGGATTGGATGGAGAAACCTTGAGTACAAAGCCTGTGAACACAAAGTGCTTTCATTCTAGAAAAATCTTGTAACCACTCCCAATCTTCCAACCCCCATCCCTTTGGAAATTTGTTAAGTTGTTTATTTCAAACCACACAGTCTATGATTTCCAGTGTGGTGGCCTGACCATGGGACAAGTAGGCCCGGACAGATGGGGTGAGAAGCCATCCCACTGCCATTGCTGCACTTTGGCAAGTGACTTGGGCTCTCCTGAGCATCCTTTCCTCATCTTTAAAATGGACAGGATGCTACAAACCTTAAATGGTGTTTGTGAGACTTAAATAAGACAAGTCTTCAGTTTAAGAATGTAGTAAATATCTCGTTGGTTTTGGAATGTGTTATTCCTGGGAATAATTTTTACCTGGAGTCAGGTGGAGTTCTTCTTTGTGCACATGCCTTGCAACCAGAGGGATGGCAAGAAAAGTATCAAAAAATGGCTTCTGGGCTAACCCAGCTGTCAGATGTTCACTTGTCTTTTTTACTGGGCTTCCCCCCTAAAACCCTCCCCCAAGTACCAAGAAGCAATGGAGCATTCACTGGAAAATTTCCGGAGGGAACAGAGAGGGAGGACTTTAAGCAACCCCCTCCCCAATAAACAACTTAAAAATTCTAATTGTTGATAACACCAAGGTCAAGGGTTTGGTTTCCTGCACCAGTCAACTGCAAAAAAAAAAAAAAAAAAAAAAAAAGTCCTAATTAGACATTTCTGTCCTGTCCCCAAAGTCTCTTCTCTCTTGCCTTACCACTAGGGGTCTCTCTCCTTCCCTGTGCAGGACTCAGCCTGACTTGTTCAGCAGATGAAAAACTGTAGTTCACAGACCCTGCCCTCACCTGAAAGCAGTTTGGTGACCCTATGGTTTTACTGAAGCATAACCTTCGGGGTCACCATAGTTGCCCAGCCCAAATTCTTAGCAAAATGTCTTTTCAACAAGGGAAGATGTCATGTCAGTTGCTAAGAGGTAATGTTTTCTCGCCATACTTTTGCATCAGCAACATTGGTCATGGGCATATGAAGCTGGCAGGAGCCTCTTCCTTCACTGCCAGATGATGATGCTGCATCTGCCACCTTGGCCACCTCTGGCTCTGATCGGGAAGGCAGAGCTGCTATTGGTTACGTGCAGTTCTACTTGGACCGCCTCCAAGCCTTTCACAACTCCCCCCATGTTCCCTAAGCACTTAGCCTGGCTGTAGGGAATTCAGTGTCGAAGCTGGAGTGCCTCTGTGACTGGACTATGATCTACCCTTCGTTGTAGCCCTAGGACCAAGCACAATACTGACCCAGGGCAGGTACTCAAAATCTGTTGAATCCACAGACCACCCAGTGGTGTATACTGCCTTCCGCATAAACCATCTGCATTTTCTTGCTGTGGAAGGGTGTATCAGTTTGCTAGGGCTGCTGTAACAAAGCAGAACAAACTGGGTGGCTTAAATAACAGGCGTTTATCTGCTGGTTCTGGAGGCTAGAAGTCTGAGATCAAGGTGTCAGCACAGTCGCTTCCTCCTGAGGGCTGTGGGGGAGAATCTGTTCCAGGCCTCTCTCCTGGATTTTCATGGTTTGCTGGCAATCTTTGGTGTTCCTAGCCTTGTAGACGTATCGCCTCTATTTGTGCCTTCATGTTCACATGACATTCTCCCTGTGTGTGTCTGTTTCCAAATTTCCCCCATTTATAAGAACACCAGTTACATTGGATTAGGAGCCCACCCTACTCCAGCATGACCTCATCAAACCTTAATTATAACTGCAATCATCCTATTTCCAAATAAGGTCACATTCTGAGGTCCTGGGGACTAGGACTTAACATATGAATTTTTGGGGGACACGGCTAAGCCCAACAGGAGGGGTTACCAAGCAGTATAATTACTTTCTCTTATTCTCAGTTCTCTGTTGCTCTTCCTCCATTTATGTTAGAAAAGATAGAAACTTATATAGATTTCTGAAAAGCATGAACACAGCTAAGGAGGAACACAAGGCAACTTTCTTCATGTTACAGAATTTTGGTATTTCACTGAAAATGACAACTGAGGCTGAGAATCTTAGTCATCAGATAAACAATGTGATTCCATCTCGACCTTTTAGTGGCTGGCCGGTTGGGGACCCCACGACCTTAGTGTTATCAGCACCACGCTCTAACCAGTGAGCAAACCGGCCAGTCATCCCGACCTTTCGTGTCCCTGGGAATAACCCACTATTTTCTCTTCGGAATCAGAGAATTTCTTGGGTGAGAATATCATGTTCTCAGCTGTCTGACTTTGTGAAGTGCAATCTCCTGATTTGAGAGACACAGCAGACATAGGGTCTTATTAGAAGAAATCCGAAGGGATAGAAATAGCAGACCTTTCCCGTGGCGCTCACTCTGGCAGGTACTGCTCCAAGCACCCCGCGAAGAAGCTGTCACGGTCCCCCGTTTGCAGAGACGGACGCCAGTGCGCGCAGAGGTCATCGCCCTGCTGCAGACTCGGAGTCCGACGAGACCTCGGAAGGGACAGGTGGTTCTGACACTTCACTCTCCCCCCCCCCGGCCGTCGCCCGCACTGTCTCGGGGAATACCGAGCCCCCTTGGAAAGCTTGGTGCTGGGGACACCAACTCTCATAGCAGATTCTTGCTGCCTGCATTTCTGGCCAAGACGCTGTCCTGATAAGATGCACAACTCGGTCGTGTTCCCGCCAAAAGCCGCCCTGGTGTGACAGCTGGGGCGTTGGCCCCGCCGCACAGTGGCCGGGCAATGTCACCTCTCGGTCGCCAGCAGGGCCTGTCCCCTTTGGAAGTCGCACTGCCTCGCTGCCTCCCCCGGCGCGTGGCTGCTGCTCTGTGGCGGTTCTCCACTCATGGACAGCTCCCTCGGGGTTTGGGGCAGAGAAAGTAAAAGGAACCAAAAAAAACCCCAGTGTTGAATTTGGCAGAGGGGAGGCTGGCAGGCCCGAGATGGGAACAAGTGGCTTAGGTGCCCGGAGGGAATTTGCATTCGCCCTGCTGCCCGCGCCGCAGCGCCCCGCCTGGCAGTGACTGTCGCTGCTCCGAGAGCGTTCAAGGCAGACGACACTCCGCTCCGCTGGGAAACACATGTGAAGGCTTGGTCTCCAGAAGTCACTGCTGAGACGCACATTTTACCTGGCGAGGGACAGGGAGAAGGGCTGGAGGACATCTCTGCTCCCCCTGGAGGGGACACACCGCACAGGCTGGGCTCTGGTGGGTGGTTAACTGGGGTGGGGGACGGGGGAACACGCGGGGAGGGAGGGACTGGATGGGGTGCGGGGAGGAAAGGCCCGATGTGGCAGCCTCAGTCTTCCGGGTGCTGTTGGGACATTTTGTCTTAGGGTTGACTCAATATTATGGTTAACAGCTCAGGTCTGTGAGTGACGAAGTCACTTTGTAGATGCATATGTGTCTCTGTTTTCTTGTCTGTAAAATGGGATGCCACACTCCCAGAAGGGCCTAGGGTTGGGGGTGTGGGTTCTGCAGCAGCAGCAGCACTGCCTTGCTTCATGTCCAGCTCTGCTGCTTTCTGTCTGTGTGAACCTGAACATCCCTAAACCTAGACAACCTCTTAGTGACTGAGAGAAATACACTGAGGGTGGGGGTGGGGAGAGAGCGCTAAGAGACCTGCGTTTTGAGGATAAGGACCTGCATTCTCTGTACTAAAAAGTGATATTTTACACTGTGTCCATACGGATCTGACACTTGCTTTCTGGGTTTGTGTGGGTGAGACACACAAACTCTAGAATCTGCCAGAGAAAATTCTAGAGAGCAGAACTGGTCCCACCTGGAATCATTCGAGACACATCAATAACAGCTGGTAGGAAAAGTGTATATAGGACTAGAGTCTTGGGAAACCACAATATGTTAATGACTTAATTTAGTTTTGTGAGACTATCTGCAGATGTGTGATGTAAATTACACTGTAACCTTCTCACAATGCTGTATCTACCGGTGTAGGTTAAGCTCAAGGAAGGTTGAAGCGTTCCTTAGTTGGTTTATTCCAACTAAAATTGATTGGAACTCAAATCTCAAGTGGGCCAGGTCAACTTAAGTCATTGCTGACTTGAAGTAAGCACTGTCTTTGTAAAACGTACCTGATTTGGTTTCCCATTGTGAGTTCTCCTATGTGACATTTGCCTGATTTTCTGGGACCTGGTTTCAAATTTTACCATGGTTCTCGGTCCCACCCCCATTCTGGCAAACAGTAGGTGGGACAAAAATTAGTTGAACAAACCAGTGGAGTGAGAACAGTCCCACAGTTTCCGGAGACCTGGTTCTGAATATGGTGAGAGTGGTGGCAGCCCAGGGCCGAGTGAAATTTAGGTTCTTCTCAGTCATTTCACCTCTCACTGGAGCCTTTAAAATAATGATTCTAGAGCTTTTTGGGTCAGGGATCTCTCTGAGAGCCTGATGAAATTATTGCCCCTGTCTCTAGGTGATGTATGTAAACTAAACGTTTTATGCAAAATCCAGGGTGTTTATAAACTCAGGAGGTCCATCTCTGGTTAAGAATTTCTTTTTTTTTTTTTTGTCCTTTTTTTTTGTGACCAGCCACACCACGCTCAGCCAGTGAGCGCATCGCACCGGCCATCCCTATATAGGATCCGAACCAGCGGCAGGAGCGCCACCGCGCTCCCAGCGCCACACTCTCCCGAGTGCAACACGGGCTCGGCCCAAGAATTTCTTAATGCAAATCTCTGTCTTTCTCATGTTCCGTAACGTGAATGGAGATGCTAAAAGAGAGAAATGTTGTGCTTATCGCTTGAGGCAAGGAGAGGTAGACTGTCAGTATCTTACCATTTTCTTGGGTCCCCTCACTCCCAAAGATGTGCAGAAAATTCTAGAGTGATGAGAAAAAGACAAATGTTGGTATCTATAGGGTTTGTTGTGTTTACTGATTTTCTAATTACAGATTCGATGCAGTAATGTTTATTTGCTTGGTTTATTTCTTTTCTTCACAGGGAAGATTGCAGTAAGAGATTTGGTTGGGACCATTCTGTGCTTGCTGAAATGGGTCCCGAGGTAAAGCAGTTTTTACGATAGTCATGCATGTTTTCCTGTCAATACTGACACTGGATTTCCCCCCTGCAATACTCAGGAATTACTAAGTAAAGATGTTGCACAAATGTAGCTGTCAGGTTTGCATTCAGCTCCTGATTCAAACTTTACATCATTACTTATGAGCTACTTTCTATGTGCACTCAGATGTGTCTTTTTTCTAGCCACTGTCCTGTGCAAATATTCAACTTGAGAAGAGTGTGTATAAGGAATGGCAGTGTTCAAGTATCTCCTCCCCAATCACCCCATGTGGAAAAAATTGCACTGGGAAACACACTATTTATTCCACTGATTAAGCTTTGAACCTGTTTTTTTTTTTTCCTTTTTGTCTTTTTTCGTGTCCGGCAACGGATCGCAACCCTCAGTGTTGCGCCCTTACCGGACCGGGACCGGCAACGGGATTGCAACCCTCGGTGTTGCTCCCGCACCTCGCTCAGCCAGTGGGCGGGAACCGGTCTGTATGTGGGATCCGAACCCTCGGCGGGAGCGCCGCCGCGCTCCCAAGCGGCACACTGTAGCAGTGTGCCACTGGGCCGGCCCTCAGCTTTGAACCTGTTTAAGCCAATTTGATGCCATTCTGATATGGTCAGCAGAGTTCTTTTAAAGTTGCTATAAGTCATTTTACAAGTCACATACTTTTGAACTCTAGGGTATTTCTTTATGGGGAGGGAAGGGTTGAGAGTAGTGGTCTGGGATTTATAATTAACGTGTCTCTCTTGTAGAGTACACTTCCTCAGAGTAGGGTTTTGTGTGGGGATGCCATAAAGCAAATACCTTAAATCCTGAGCCTGCACAAATTGAGCTTTCCAGGCTTCTCAGATTTCCTGATTTGGTTAAAACCCAGGTCTCTCCCTCTGCAGGAAGTTGGACTCTGAGTATGGAGGCAGGTTGATGCCCTTGGAAGAGCTTGTGAGTGCCATGGTGTGTGGCACTTGCGTGAATCAAGGTGGCATCTCTGGGGGTGGAGTAGTTTGCTCTCTCACCCCCAAGGGAATCACTGAGAGACAGACATAACAAAGAAAGAACCCTGGAAGGGGTTGACATTTGTGTTTTTTTTCTTATAAGAATGTGTATAGGAGGTGGTGGGTAGAATATTGCAGCTAGGAGGTTTCCTGCTCAACTGAACCTGTAGATCTTTGATTAAATCCTTATCTCCTCAGAAGATTATGACTCATCTAAAGGATTTCATGCTTTACTTTGAGTGATGTGGAAGACAGGTCTGCTCTCATAATTTTGCTTTTATTACAAGTATTTACCACACTATCCTAATTCTTACTTATGTGTTAAAATTTCCACATAGCATTTTAAAAAATATGTGGTGAATATCTTGTTTAATTGAAAATTTAAAAATTGAGGTAAAATTCTCATAACATAAAATTAACAATTTTAAAGTGAAAAATTTAGTGGTATTTAGTACATTCACAATGTTGTTCAATCACCACCTTTATCTAGTTCCAAAACATTTCTATCACTTCAAAAAGAAACCCATTAAGCAGTTGCTCTCTGTTCCCCTCTCTCCCTAGCCCTGTGCAACCATCATTCTGCATTCTGTCTCTATGGATTTATTTATTCTGATATTTCATATAAATGGAATCATACAAGCCCAGAAATAAACCCAATGTATGGTCAACCAAAGGTCAACAAGGGTGCCAAAAATACACAACAAGGAAAACATAGTCTATTCAATAAGTGATGTTGGGAAAACTGGATATCCACATGCAAAAAGAATGAAACTGGACCCTTACCTTACATTATATACAAAAATTAACCTGAAATAGATTAAATATTTAAATGTAAGACCTGAAACCAGAAAACTCCTAGAAGAAAACATGAGGATAAAGCCCCTTGATGTTGGTCTTGGTGATGAATTTTGGAAATGACATCAAAAGTACAGGCAGCAAAAGCAAATATAAACGAGTGAGAACACATCAAACTAAAAGTCTTTTGCCTAGCAAAGGGAGCAATCAACAAAATGAAAAGATAATCTACAGAATGGGAAAACATATTTGCAGACTATATATCTGATAAGGAGTGAATATCTAAACTATACGAGTGTACTTCAACAAGTTTGTGGAAAAATAGAATGAAAAGATAATACTTATCCTTTCAAACTTTTTGAAATACCCTTGTATAAGGAATTCATAATAGAACTGATAAAAAAAAAAAAAAAAAAAAAGAGTAACCTGATTATAAAATGGGCAGAGGACCTGAACAGACATTTTTCCAAAGCAGATACAGAAATGGCTAACAGATATATGAAAAGGTGCTCAACATCCCTAATTATCAGGGAAATGCAAATCAAAACCACTATTGGATATCACCTCACATCTGTTAGTATGGTTATTATCAAACAAATAAGAGATAACAAGTGTTGGTAGGGGTGTGGAGAAATTGGAACCCTTGCACACTATTGGTGGGAATGTAAATAAGTACAGCTATTCTGGAAGACTGTATGGAGATTCCTCAAAAAATTAAAAACGAGCTACCATATGATTTAGCAACCCCACTTCTGGATATATATCCAAGGAAAATAAAATCAGTATCTTGAAGAGATATTTGCACCCTCATGTTCATTGCAGCATTATTTACAATAGCCAAGATCTGGAAACAACCCAAACATCCATTGACAGATGAGTGGATAAGAAAATGTGATACAAGGGCTGGCCTGTGGCTCACTTGGAAAAGTGTGGTGCTGATAACACCAAGGCCACGGGTTTGGATCCCTATATAGAGATGGCTGGTTAGCTCACTTGAGAGCGTGGTGCTGTCAACACCAAGTCAAGGGTTAAGGGTAACTATGTGTGATAATGATTGTGTTAATTAATTTGATTGTTGCAATCATTACACAATGTATACATGTATCAAATCACGATGTTGTACTCCTTGGAAATATACAATTTTATATGTCAATTATACCTCAGTGAAATTGGAAAAAAAGAAAATAATGATCACACACACACAAAAGGAATTATACAATATGTGGCCTTTTGTGTCTGGCTTCTTTCACTTAGCACAATGTTTTCAAGTTTCATCTACATTCTAGCATGTATTGGTACTTCATTTCACTTTATGGCTGTGTGATATCCATTGTGTGTTTACGTAGATAGCATTTTGTTTATCCATTCATCTGCTGATGGATATTTGAGCTGTTTCTACCTTATGACTATTGAATGCCTTGTTCCAAATCACATACAAGAGGATAATGTGACAGCTCATAGGATGGAAGTGTTCTCTTTTGGAAGAGTCACTCACAGTCCATGGCAATGGAGCGTTGATAATTCTATCTCATCTACAGGGCACAGGAGAAAGTTCCTGTTAATTGGCAAGTTGCTGGAATAGCTTTGCTTTGTCCCTCCCTTACTTCCCTCATTTCTCAAGATTAATTAGACAAGGCTTAATATACACTAATTAGCAATATTTCCAACCCTGCCTTGCCTCACAGTTACCATTTCTACAAGTCGTTAGTTGTTAGTTGTTCAGTAGAACTGAAACATTTCCTTTCATTTGAGTACTTGCCTTCTACAAAACATTTGTCTTTATTTCGATAGATTTTTTTCAAGTCAGCTTTCCTCAAGCAATTCACAGAGAGATTCTGCAAATAAACCACATTTCCCATCACGTATGGAGACAGAACATCAAAGACAGAGGACACCCTTAGGCTCAGTTTCAATTCCTGTAAGGGCAATGCTTTTCAGTCTGTGGTACATTCCAAGGCTGTGCCACTGAGACCTTTTTCTTGGTGAAAAACTCAGGAGCTGACCTATTTTCCCCCATTAAATTTTGATATGTTCTTTTCATTAATTTAAAATATCTGGACTCAACGCTTTTAAAACCTTTCTTTTTCTGGCCCAATGGAGAAATGATGAGAAACTGTCAAGCATATTGCATGCTCAGACTTATATGTGGTTTTTGACTAATCAATGAAATTTTCATTGGACATTTGTTAGAGCATTCTATAATTTTTAGGGATGTGTCTATCAGGAAGCTTAGATGAATTTGCACAGAACAGTGTCTGTGTCTACTTCATTCAGAGGGAGCCTTCAAGGAGTCTTTCTCATCCTCAACTCTTTTTTTGTTGTTTTTGTTTTTTGGCAGCTAGCTGGTACAGGAATCGATCCCTGGACCTTGGTGTTATCAGCACCATGCTCTAATCAATTGAGCTAACTAGCCAGCCTTCATCTTCATAACTCTTGGTGATTTATAGTTTGCATTCTGGCCTCAGAGAATGTGTGAGTCCTGGTGAGGAGCTTTCATAGCAGCAGGCGCACAGACCTCACGAACCTCAAGGTGGTCGGCTTTGCTGCTGGTAATTTAGTTTGCAAGCTTATTGCTTTCAAGAGATTCCTAACATAGTCTGAGATATATAGTTTTATGTCAAATTCCAGCTGAGCAGTGAGGAGTCATGCTCTCCCAATCACTCCTAACCTCAGGGTCAAGTTTCCAGTTTTATGATAGTTAAGAGAGTAATGAAAGAAACAAAAATTCTTTGAGCAATAAAAATGTTGCGTGGGCACATAATGAAAGGTTGTCACTTGTTTTCGGTCAGTCTTCCTACTATTTCTTTTTTTTGTTTTTTGTTCACATCGCATCCATTTCCAGTCTTTCCTTTTCTTTACTTGGTTTGGGCTTGGGTGTAATAGGCACCCATTGATATGGAAGATGGGTGACTTAGAATCTGATATCCTGGGTTTGGTTCTGGGCTCTGCTGCTTACTATCTGCATCATATTGAGCAAGTTACTTAACCTCTTTAAATATTAATTTCCTCACCTTTAAATTGGCAACAGTAATTCCTCATGGCTATTAAGTGAGATCATACGTGGAAAATGCTTAGCCCAGTCCCAGTAAAAGGTACTTATTTTTGTTATTTAAATAAATGCTAAGCATGTATTCAACTTTAGTCACTTGAAAAAAAAAATCCTGAGATATGAAACACATGAAGTCATTTTTAAGTAACTATTTATGGCACTAGATAATATTGAGTCCACAATAATGAATCTGGCCTTATATTCCAGACCAACATAAAGGAACAATGGAACAATTTCAAGTTCAAGTGGAAAATCTGCTGTGCTGGAGGAACAAGTGCCAGAGACTCTGAGACAGGCTGAATGTGTGTGAAATTGACTGAAACTGACTGCTGGGAAATAGGATTCCATGAGTAAGAATACCTGCTCAGGAATTAAATATATGTATATGGCTGACCATGATTAATATCCATTACGTTGGTCACCAGCAATAATTTACATTCTCGATAATTTGTATATGTATTCAACAAACATTTGCCGAATTTTCACACCCAGCCAGGCAAAGTATTGACACTGGGGAATAAAGTCCCCATCCTCGAGGAGCTCATGATCTAACTGGTGAGGAAAATGGCAAAAAAAAAAAAAAGACCCCCACAAAAACCCACCAGAAAACATATATACATATTGTACAGAATACTACGGGGGCACAGAGGTGGGGTATCTAACCTAGCAGGGCCCTGAGGTCTTCCTGGGGCAGGGGATCCATGCATTGAGGGTTAAAGAAAGAACTAGGAATTAAGTAGGTGGATGAGCCAGGTGAGGCAGGGGCAAGCAGTGTCCTTGCAATGAATTCTCTCTGTTTGCTGGAGCAAGCTCAAGTGGTTTTGTTACTTGCAGCCAAAGAGTATTAATTAGAAGAGATGTTCAATGAGTCAATGATGGTTGTTAGAGTAACTGAAGAGAAAAGAAGAAAGTGATAAAAAAAAATAAGGTAAGAAAATTAAATCCGTGTCTATAAGGAAGGAGATGTGCTGGCAGCTGACCACCAAGAACGAAGTGGGGAACCATCGTGGTGAGTTGGAGAACCAGGAGCATTTGGTGTTGCAGGTGCAGAGAGGGGAAGGTGGGAAGCAAGAAAGGAAGCAGACAAAGGAAGCAGGAGCACAATGTGCAGGTCTTGGACTTGATCTGGAGGTGGCAGGAAGTCATAGAAAGGCTTTATGCACAGGAACTATGGGATCAGATTTCTGGGAGTGCTTAATTTTTTTTTTTTTTTGTTTTGATTTTGGGAAATTGCTTCTCTTTCATTCGTTTCCCTCTCTTTCCTTTTGTCCTTTCACGTGTTGCATAAGATAATTGGGTGATGAAAGTTAAATGGTGATTTCTCTCTTTTGTACTGGTGGAGTGATTGCACCTTTCCAGAATACCTTCTCATCTGTCACTTCATGGGCTCCTCCTGAGGATGGTGGTGTTACATCATCCTCAGAAATGGGAATCAGCTGTTCAGCTTTAAGTAAGGGAGACCAGTCTTGGGGGACATTGCTGCTGACTGGCTTCATGTGAACCATGGTGATGTGTAGACACAAAGTGTGGTGTCATGTATTCAACTCTTTGCTTTCCTGGAGCAGGTCACTTAATGTAAGGCAGTTATTAATTCCTTCCCTAGCCTCAATTTTTAAAATCAGCCCCTTTCTGCATGTTCCCAAGACACTTGTCAATCTGGTTTTCTTTCTCATGGTAACTGCTTCTGTCCTTTATCTTGACATTGCTAGCTTTTGGGGACAATTATGTGCCCATGGTCCCTCATCTGTCACCTACTGTCTGGCACATGTCCATCCTCGTAGATGGACTTGGTCTCCTTACTTTTTCTGGGGCTGAGTGAGGGAGGATTGCTTTGTTCTTTTCAAGTTTTTCTAACAATCATCTTCGCCTCATTAGATGTTTCTTCTATAATTAATTCTTTTTTGGCTGCAAGTAACGTAAACCTCTTGAGCTAGTTTCAGCAAACAGAACTCTTTGGGGCCCGTGGCAGAGCCCCAGAGCAGGGACATGGCTGGGACTCAGCATAGATGAGAGCCAGGAACACAATATCTCGAAGATTGCTGCCAACAGCTCCTGCCATTTATAACCCTCCTCTCCCTCCCATAAGGCTGAGCTCCCTCTTTCGGTTTTCATTCCAAATTCCTGGGGTAGAGAGTTTTTGTCTATGGTCAGGGGGTGGTGGGGATAGGGGGTCATTCTGTATGAACATGGCTGTTGCCACTATGAGCCTATGGATAGAGGGAAGGGGGCAATTCTGCAAAAATGGTACTAGGCAGAAACCAGTTGGGCAGTTGATTCAACCGTATGAAATTATAGTTCGGCTATACTTTGAAATAGAGGCCAGAAACTTTTTTATTCTTTTGGTTGGCATTTGAAGGGAAAAACATATTGTCCTTTTGGGGTCTTTTAAATGCCATGCAAGTTGTTATGTGTATTATTTCTTCATTTTCTTTGCATGGATCTCCTTCCTCTTGACCCTTCTGATCAGAACATTCTATAATCCTTTCCCTTGTTTTTTTCTCTTTACCTTGAACTTAGAAGTATGTGCGTTTGTGTGTGTGTGTGTGTGTGTCTGTTTACAGACTGAGTTTACAGATGAGTCTGAGCACGTGTGATAATGGCTTAGCAGAGGGCTATTGACTGGAAGGGGGGGAGGAGAGATTTTTGCACTGGCACCGAAGGAGGGCCTGGACTGAGGAGGTCGAAACGACTCGTGCCTTGCATATCTACCTCCTATTTAGATTCAGGAACTTGGTCTTAGCCCCATAGAGAACGTGGATGCTGATAGAAAATGTAGGAAACGGTGAGGTTCTGGGGTGCAAGTTGCACTTCCAGGTGCAATACAATGAGGGGAGCACTGTCTGTTTTCCTGCATGGAACACAGTGTGGCTTGGGTGTTGTGAAGAAGCCAGGAAGCTTCAAGCAGGCTTGATTCCCAAAGGAGAACAGAGCTGAGAGTATCAGGTTATGGCACTCTTGGCATGGATAACTAACTCTACTAATGGTGCTTAGTTTTGGTTCCAAATGGGAGAAACTCCAATCAAGCTTCAGCACAAAGTGGGATTAATTGGTGTCTGTACTTGTCCAGTCCAGGAACAGATCTTCAGGATGGACGTGGAGGTTCAAGTGGTGGCACTGGGCTCTGTATCCCTCTGAGTATTTGTCTCCTGAAGAAAGGCTTCCTCCACCTAGAAGGAAAAATGGCTGCCAGTGCTCCTGACTCACATCCTTCCAGGGTAAAAAACCCAGTGGGAAGATACCTTTTCTCTCTCAGTA